>NC_088876.1:16773777-16946277 GCF_032884065.1 Artemia franciscana
GCTCCTTACTAGAGTTCGTTACCACGAACTGTTGATTGGTAGGAAGGTACCTATATACAAAGAAACTTCCCCCAGAACTGTTAGAGGCTTGAAGTTCACAGTCAAGGCACTAGTAGACTTAAAATTTTCATAATTTGGAGAACCCCGACTTTTGAAATTTTGAGCCTGCTGGCAACAGGACCAAAAAAGGTTGTTACATAATTTCCCCAATGGAAGTGTCTTTGAAAGTGTCCTTGCGGGTGTTTTTATAAGAGTGACAACTATGAAATTTCGTATAAAACTCCCAAAAAAGATATATTAACTAGCGTATAACTTTCAAAAAATAAACTTTTTTGAGTCGCTCTCGAAGTTGAAGACTTTCTAAAATATTTCTTTCGGATTTAAAAGCCAAAATACAAACCTACTTGCATTATAAAGCTTTTTGTTCTCAATAACAATTCATGTTTTCCAAACTAAGTCATCTTCGCTGAATTATTCTAATTTCTGAAAAATTTCAAATTAAACTTATTTTTTTAGTATGAGAAATGATCATTAAAAATTGCCTAGCCTTGAAGTACCTTCCAACTTGAAAAGCTCATGCTCAACTGCCCTAGTTGAATAGTTATTTAGGAATTGCAGTTTGCGAGTAATGCCTAAAGAAAAAAAATGTAAGCTATTTGGCCATTTATATATGATTTAGCTGTTAAAGTATGAAAAATTGATGAAACGTGCCCCAACATTGCGAAAAACTTAATGGGCGTGGTAGAATAAAGTCTTTCTTGGTCATATAAATGCCAACAATAATCAAATTAGAACTTGTTTTATTATAGTTTACCTTAAATTCAATAAATCCTTGAAAACTGGCAAGTTACGTTTAAAATAGTACCGGTGCTCCAATAATTTCACAGGTCCATACACAAGGCTGTATCCATGGTGGGGGTTAGATAGCCCCCCAAAATGTGTGTCCGGCTCATAAAAACGAAACAAAATGCATATAACCAAATTTTTGATGCGTTTTTTTAAGTATTTTTCTGTAATAAAAAACAATGAAAATCTTATTCTACACCCCCTCCGCAAAAACATCTCAGATACAGCCCTGCCTATTTACGTTGAATTCTATCACTTTTTTTTTCTATAGGGTTGAACTATGATAAGTTACCCAAATGTGAAGATCTGATAAAATATACACCCAAAAGGAGGAAACTTTAACGAAAATAGGACAACGTAGGATTCTTTTTTGCATAAACATTAAAAGAAAACATTTCATGTAATACAGAATATTTTAGTTTGTTTTATACTAAATTCTATAAATCCCTTAAAAACAGACGAATCTCAAGAGAGTTAAAGCGAATTTGGGGAAAAGTGTACTGAAACAGCATTCAATGCCCTGTACGAGTTGAATTCTGACAATCAATGGTTTGATGATTTCTGCTATATTTAACTGTAACAAATTGCAAACGCATGACAAATTGGTAAACGTACACACACAAAGAGAAAACCGGTAAAAATTGAGGAAAAGAGTATTCGTTTTTTTATACATATGAAAGCTAAAATAGTAATCCTTATCTAGTATACAGCTGTTCATCAACCTTTTCAATAACAGTGGGGTAGATACTTTTAACAGGTGGCAATTAAGGCTTTAAAAACGATACTCTCATTACAACACTTTTAGGTAGGTTTATTGTTAACCTATCATTGTTGAGGTGACGCGTCAGTGTAGAAATTAAATAAAAAAAACTAGTTTTTTTTAACTGAAAGTAAGGAGCAACATTAAAACTTAAAACGAAAAGAAATTACTCCGTATATGAAATGAGTTTTCCCCTCCACAATCCCTCGCTCTTTACGCTAATTTTTTTAATTGTTTTAAAAATTAGAATCGAGGCAAAGAGTCAAACTTTAGAGTAAAGAGTGAGGGATTGCGGAGAGGAAAACCCATTTCATATACGGATGTTCGTTAATTTCAGTTCGTTTTAAGTTTTAATGTTGCTCCTTACTTTCAGTTAAAAAAACTAGTTTTTTTTAAATTTAATTTCTGAACGTTTTGTATTAATGCATGTTTGATTTTGGCTCGACGCACATAAATTATTAAAATAAAAGTTGCATACTAATTCTTTTTTTGGCTAAATGCCTTTCTCTTAATTTTGATCAGGCGATTGTGAGAAATAAGAGGTGGGGAAGGAGGCGTAGTTGCCCTCCAATTTTTCGGTTACTTAAAAAGGCAACTAGAACTTTTAATTTGAACGAATGTTTTTATTAGTAAAAAATATACGTAACTTAAGAATTAACTTAAGAACAAACTTTTATATATTTAAATTTTTATTATGTATATGAGGGGGTTTGTCCCCTCGTTAATCCCTCGTTCTTTATACTAAATCTTAAGTTTTTAAGAAAGGATTTACTAATGAGCGAAAAGACTATCATACAAAGTTGCGTTGATAATAAATGTCCTTGTTTTCACTTAAAAAGTTCTAGGTCTGACCCATTTCTGTAAGTAGGTATTGAAGTCACAAAAATAAAACTTTAATTATAACACATTTATATTTATCGTTCTTAATTGTTTTTTTTTTTTTTATAAAAACAGCAATTATTTCAGGATGAGAGTCTTCTTATATTATCTTGGCGTAGCACTTTTTTCCTGTACTCAAGCATCCGGTCAGTCTGGTTGTGCTTTGATTATACCAGGAATTGGAAAAAGCTCTAATTTGGATCGATTCCATGGTTCTGAGTAAGTCTTTTGTGTTTTTTGTGTCTATCTACTTATTCAATGATTGTTTCAAAAGCAACAGTGTTGCGCTATCTAAATAAATAGCCATGTGGCTTTTATATATTTTCTATTTGTATTTTTTCTGGCCACTTTATACGACGAAATTATATTAAGAGGCTTGGGAGAAAGCTCATTTAGTTGGGAAGTCAAAAATGTTTGGTTGAGTGTGATTGGATTCCCCATGATGCCTGAAAAAGGGCTAGAAAAGAAATAACAATCTTTCCTTGGCAATCTCCCATGGAAAGGATGGCTTTGGAGGGGGGCAGTTTTGATTGAAAAATTTGTTGTTCTAGTGGACTTTCTAAGGGC
Source organism: Artemia franciscana (assembly GCF_032884065.1). NCBI lineage: Eukaryota > Metazoa > Arthropoda > Branchiopoda > Anostraca > Artemiidae > Artemia > Artemia franciscana. The sequence continues at coordinate 16,776,830 of NC_088876.1, forward strand.
AAAAATTGATTAGAAAACAATCACTCTGCCTGTGCTCTTTTCTAATACCTGGACCGCCTTTAACCACCAAGAAGTCAGATTTCAGTTTCAAAAAGTGTTGTATTAGAAATGTCCAAAGTTGTAACGATTGTGCATCCAGTTCAACATCACCCCCACTGGTCGAAGGTTAACGACCCTAAATAATGGGAGTTGCCTACAGAAAATGAAATTGTACAATTAGAATCGCAAGGTCGAGAACCCACATAGCAGAACTACAACCCCCCCCCCCCCAACCCAATAACAAGAACAATCACTTTTGACATGGAAATCACTGGATGTGTTTCATTTTCTTTTCTTTCTCTGCCACAAGTGGGCCGCTGGAACATCATGGAATCGTTTAAGGATTCATTTTGAAAGCTAATTTCTGAATCTAGGTGCTTTACATATCACCTTCAAGAGATAGCACTTTGTGTGCAATTTCCGGAGTATAAAGGCTAGAAAGTGTCAAAATAGTAGCATCATAGTCTTCGTAGTGGAAACATAAGTAGGAATGAAGTCTAAGCTAAGAAAAAGCCTTCGGGTTTTACTTAGTTGAAGCTAATAAAGAACGAAACATAAGAAATAAGGCAGCGGAGTCACTGAAAAACCACATTACACTGAAGAGAAGCTTTTTTAAAGAGTTGCGTGTGTTAAATCGTTTCGTATACGAAGACGCATTTTCTGTCAAAATTCTGTTTTATTTTTAATATTTGTTGGTGAAAAGGTGATTTTCCTTATTGTTCAAGATGTAGGAAATTTATTATCGTAGATGGGGTTTTTGGTTATTGTAATTCTTATGATCAGGTTCAAGTGGCAATATTTCGTTACCTTATATTTTTATACATGTTTATAAATTTTCGATTACTATGGACTAAGGTTCTTTCTATACTAGATTGCTCCCTCAGGAAACAACTAGGATTGAATGTTTTATTTTAGGAAAACCTCATATTGAATTGTATAGTTTGCTTGAATGAGGTGGACAAAGATCTTCTCTTGCTAGGTCTATTATGCCTATTTTTAAAATTTTTAAATGCATAGAAATTAATTGAAAACTGTTTTTCTGAAGAAAGTGAAGGGAGAAACTAAAATTTAAAATGAACAAAAACTACTATTTCGCTGTTTATGCAACATATTTTGGAAAAAAATGTTTTAAACAAAAAGGCCTTTGATATTTTGCTTACTTCTAAAATTCTGAAAAAACAATGATTTACTGAAAACTAAGCTTGCTCGAACTTAAAGAATTATACTAAGTTTATAATAATATTTATTGATTTAATCGCTGGTAAAATACTATGAAGATCTTTTCCAAATGAGACTTTTATTGTCTGCAGGCCACTTAAGGATATGTTTGGTGTTTAAGTAGTATACGATAAACACTCGAAAAGTAAAGTTTGGTTAATACAAATGGAATAAAAAAAATATGATGAAAATAAAATACTGTATTAGCAAAATTAAGAAAACTACATCAAAGAATTATGGAAGGGGAGCCACCCAGAGCGCAATATATTGCATATGTAACCTAACCTAACCAAGACACTAACTAAATATTTAGTTAAAATATAACTACTATGTATTATCCCAGCGAGCCGAAGCTAAATTGTCTGGTATTAACACTGTGAAAAACGGGTAATGTCTCATGCTTGTGATCCAAATTCTCGAGTATTTTCTATTAATTATCCTTGTCTGCTTCTAATCCTTTATTGTTGTTTCAGTTTTGTGTTTTCAGTAAAGTTCTAGTTTTCCATAATTACACAAATGACGGGAATCCTTAACAACCGGTTTATTTGAAACAGTTTTTCTAAAATAGATGTTATAAACTGCGAAGCAGTAATTTTGTCCGTTTTAAGTTTCTACTTAATCTCTGCTTTTATCAGAAAGACTTAATTTCATATAATGTGATCCAGATCTCCACACATCTGACAAAAATACTGAAACATCCATGATCGGATGTTTAGGCCGCGTAAACTAATGAACATCCTAGGAACAGTTCGTGGTACCAATTTGTAAGTAAGGAGTGACACGGCGCAATAGTCGCCGAAACTCGTCACGGAAATAAGCTATTTATGCTGATTTCAAGTATATAAAATTCATTAAGTTTAATAATATCGAAAAAAGCTACGGGCCTGAGAAAATTTGCCTGATTTTCAGCAAAATGGGGGGACCCCCAAAGAGACATCCTAAGATATCCTAATAAAAATCATACAATCAGATTTAGCGCATCAGAGAACCCCAATATAACTGTTTCAATCTTGTATCAATGAAATTATAGAACTTTTCTATTTTTTGTGAGAAGAAATGTCAAGGATGCGTGTTTATTTCTTTTTTCCTATTGGTGATCGTATGGAGCAAATGGTCCTAGAAGATCGGAAAAGGGCTCATTCAAACGGAAATTAAAAGCTCTAGTGCTTTTCTTCTAGTTATCAAACGGTCGGAGGCAACTAGCCCCCCTTCCAAGCACCGTTTTTTCCTCAGAGTAATTCGATCAGCACAATTGAAAGGTCCAATAACTATGCATTTGGGGATGAAATAGCGCCCCTTCCCCGAGTCCCTGGGAAAGGGTTTCAAGCACTGAAAATTTCCCTTTGTCTATATATAGGCTTATGATTGGGTATTTGGAAGCATGCAATTTGTTTTTTGGGGGAGGTGAATTTTTCATGGGGAAGAGAGTTTCCAGGGGTGAATTTTCCACTAAAAATTTCCAAAGGGGGAATTTCACAGAATTCCCAAGCAAAATTGTTTTTTTTGGTCTTACTTTCTCTTTGGTGAATCAATTTTACGTGTGGAATTGTTCCATGGGTAATTTGCAGTGGGGTTAACATTGTCTGGGAGGTTTTCACGGGAGAATATTTCCACGGATGAGGGTGAATTTCTGAGGAAAAATTTCCCGTCAGAGATGATTTCAAGGATGATTTGAAAAACTGTCAGAAACCAAATAAAACAAAGTTTTTTTTTCAAATATATATAAGGAAGATTTTTTCAAGTGGGAATGTCCGCAGAAAATTCTCCAACGGGAATTTTCAGTTAGGACAGAATGGTCCAGGGAAAATGTTCCAGGGGAGATACTACTAAAGAGGAACTTTCCACGGAGACATTTTATGGGACTACAGAGTGAGTTATTGAAAAAGGGACATTCCCTCTTATATACAGAATAACTTCTGAGCGTTCTAATTATTTAATGTTGCTCCTTGTTTTCAGTTAAAAATGTTTTTTTTTAATTTAATATATTTTAGTTCAAGCGCTATTAGTGTATACAGTGCCCAGTATTAACGCATTCTAGATAATGTCATTTCCCACTAGCCGTATCTTTGAGCTCACTCTACCATTACGGAATAAAACAAATAAGTAGCAAATTAAATTAAATATTAACAAGATAAAAAAACAAAGATAATCAAGCAAATGTTCAATCGAAATCAAATATGCAAATAAAAATGCAAATGTCAATTCATTCGTGCCTGGAGAAAATGTTTTCTGACACAACTTTCACTATTTTCATTCATCAGCTGAAAAAACATGCAATGACATATGGTCGACGGGGAAATTTATCGAAATTTCTTGTTTTGCAAAATTTGTAGTGCTCTTAATTATTCATTATATTGTCGGTCATAAATGAATGCCAACAATAATTCTTACTGTATTCTCTCATTATTTTGTTTTCTTGTTATTAGGATAAAGGTAACTAAATTATGAAGTTTGATTAAATGAATTAAAGTTGAAAAATAATAATAAAAGAATTGTTCTTAATTACTTTTAGCTGCAAATGAGTAAAAACTAACGTTTCATTTCATCTGATTGATATTGAATCGACTTTTTGACTCAACTTTACCTTATTCACCAAAAATGCAATTTTTTACGTCTTCTACTTTTTAAGACTCGTTACGTCTTCTTTAATAATAAAGAAAATGAAAAAAAGAAAAGAAAGACTTGAAGAAAGAAATAAAGAAGAAAAAAAGAGAAGAAAAAAGAGAAAAACCCTCATATAGATTGAAATAAATTGAAAACCGTTTAGGAGGTGCAGTTAGTACATTGAATCGACTTTTTGACTCAACTTTACCTTATTCACCAAAAATGCAATTTTTTACGTCTTCTACTTTTTAAGACTCGTTACGTCTCCTTTAATAATAAAGAAAATGAAAAAAAGAAAAGAAAGACTTGAAGAAAGGAATAGAGAAGAAAAAAGGAGAAGAAAAAAGAGAAAAACCGTCATATAGATTGACATAAATTGAAAACCGTTTAGGAGGTGCAGTTAGTACATCGAATCGACTTTTTGACTCAACTTTACCTTATTCACCAAAAATGCAATTTTTTACGTCTTCAACTTTTAAAGACTCGTTACGTCTCCTTTAATAATAAAAAAATGAAAAAAAGAAAAGAAAGACTTGAAGAAAGAAATAAAGAAGAAAAAAAGAGAAGAAAAAAGAGAAAAACCCTCATATAGATTGAAAAAAATTGAAAACCGTTTAGGAGGTGCAGTTAGTACATTGAATCGACTTTTTGACTCAACTTTACCTTATTCACCAAAAATGCAATTTTTTACGTCTTCTACTTTTTAAGACTCGTTACGTCTCCTTTAATAATAAAGAAAATGAAAAAAAGAAAAGAAAGACTTGAAGAAAGAAATAAAGAAGAAAAAAAAAAGAGAAGAAAAAAGAGAAAAACCCTCATATAGATTGAAATAATTTGAAAACCGTTTAGGAGGTGCAGTTAGCACATTGAATCGACTTTTTGACTCAACTTTACCTTATTCACCAAAAATGCAATTTTTTACGTCTTCTACTTTTTAAGACTCGTTACGTCTCCTTTAATTATAAAGAAAATGAAAAAAAGAAAAGAAAGACTTGAAGAAAGAAATAAAGAAGAAAAAAGAGAAAAACCCTCATATAGATTGAAATAAATTGAAAACCGTTTAGGAGGTGCAGTTAGTACATTGAATGAATCGACTTTTTGACTCAACTTTACCTTATTCACCAAAAATGCAATTTTTTACGTCTTCTACTTTTTAAGACTCGTTACGTCTCCTTTAATAATAAAGAAAATGAAAAAAAGAAAAGAAAGACTTGAAGAAAGAAATAAAGAAGAAAAAAAGATAAGAAAAAAGGAAAAAACCCTCATATAGATTGAAATAAATTGAAAACCGTTTAGGAGGTGCAGTTAGTACATTGAATGAATCGACTTTTTGACTCAACTTTACCTTATTCACCAAAAATGCAATTTTTTACGTCTTCTACTTTTTAAGACTCGTTACGTCTCCTTTAATAATAAAGAAAATGAAAAAAAGAAAAGAAAGACTTGAAGAAAGAAATAAAGAAGAAAAAAGAGAAGAAAAAAGAGAAAAACCCTCATATAGATTGAAATAAATTGAAAACTGTTTAGGAGGTGCAGTTAGTACATTGAATTTGAAGCTTGAATTTTTGGGAACCAGTTTTAATTTAAATTTTCGCGTTGAGTTCCTCCTGTTGTTGGCCAACTAATTAATGATCTCAATTTTAGCACTTATGTAGGTGGTAGGCTCATACATCTGCTAAAAAATGAAAATCACTTTATTTCTTATAAAAATCCAAATTTTTGATTTTAAGCTTTTGTGTTATTCTATTATAAGTAATAATCTAATTTAACAGGCTATCAGAAAAAGGAGGGGAATACAAAAAAATCAAACAAGCCAAGATTACCGTCATTGTGCTCTTGAGCATCATGAGCAGCACATTCGGAGTGGAAAAAAGCTATTGATTTAAGTTTGTATTAAAGCATAAGCGTAAGCAGAAAAGTTTCTTTTACAAAATGAAGGTGTTTCTTTCAAAATAAAGAAGTCACTTTAGTAGTGTATTCTACAATAGTCCGGAAGATTCACCCTTAGTTGGGCACTAAAGCTTACCTATGCAAAACTAGAGCATTAACCTAAATACAAAACCAGCTGCCCAGACAGATATCCGAGTTTTTTGGGTGAATGACCTACATATTACTGTGAGGATATGATTAGCAAATGTTCAATCTTCCTTGAATTAAAGCTGTGTCCTGCTATTATAATACTTAAATTCAAGTCACGGCAAATATGTAAATAAATGTTTTGTCTTTTGAAAATATTGTTTGGTATTGGGGTCTGCATAAATTTGAAATTAATAAAGTTGTATATATTTTAAGCAATTATACAACACCCCTTGGTTATCTATTTCTCAACCTCAATGGAGCCCTATGTCCCTCCCCAAACTCTTTCCCCCGTACTTTTGTTGGTACGTAATTTTTTTAAGTTTATTTTTTAGACTTAGAGATTCTTCAACCTTTTTTCCATATATTAAAATGACATTAAATATACTTAAAACAGAAAGAATTCACTTGTGATATTTTTAAAATACAAAATGAAGATGTTATCGATATACTAGTCATGATTTTACTTATTAGAAAAATACTGTTTGTAATAACAATTTTCCTTTTTTATTTATATTTTTTGGGGATTAAGAAATTTTTTCAACTTTTTTGTGTCTTAAATAGCATAAAATATGCTTAAAACAAAAAAAAAATCACTTGTAATATTTTTGATATACGAGAAGAAGATGATATAGATATGATAGTCGTGATTTTTTCTAATAGAAAAATTATGTTTGCAGAGAAATTTTTCTAACTTAAATTTTTTGGGACTTGAACTCTTTCTTTGTCACCAGCCTAGACACACAGGCACAGGGAGGGTGAGAGACAAAAACACTAACAAACACATAGATTCAGACAGACAAACAGACAAAAACAGTTACGGAGACAAGCAAACACTCGCCCAGACACACAGGCACAAAGAGTGAGAGAGACAAAACACATACAAACAAACAGATTAAGACATAAAAAGAGACAAAGACAGACACTGGGACAAGCAAACACCCATCTAGACACACAGGCACAGAGATTAAAATAGACAAAAACACATACAAACACACAGATTCAAACATCAAAAGAGACAAAGACGGACACTTGGATGAGCAAATACCAGACAGGCCTACTGACAAAGAGAGTGAGAGAGACAAAAACACATACAAACACACAAATTCAGACATACAAACAGACAAAGAGCAAACATTCACCCAGACACAAAGGCACAAAGAGTAAGAGAGACAAAAAACATATACACACACAGATTCAGACATAAAAACAGACAGAGGCAGACACTGGGACAAGCAATCACCCGCCCAGACACACAAGCACAGAGAGTAAGAGGAACAAAACACATACAAAGACTCAGATTCAGGCATACAAATAGACAAAGGAATTCAAAGGGACAAGCAAACAGACGCCCAGACACACAGGCACAAAGATTGAGATAGACAAAAATACATACAAACACACAGATTTAGACATACAAACAGACAAAGACAGACACTGAGACAAGCAAACACCCATCCAGATTCAAAAGCACAGAAAGTGAGAGAGACGAAAACGCATACAAACACATAGACTCAGACATAAAGCAGACAGAGGCAGACGCTGCGATAAGCAAACACCTGCCCAGACACACGCACACAGAGAGAGAGAGACAGACGAAAACACACGCAAACACACAGATTTAGACATATAAACAGACAAAGACAGACACTGGGACGGGAAAACACCTGCACAGAAACACAGACACAGTAAGAGAGACAAGCAAACAGCAAGTCAATTTCTACCTTCACCCGGATGCCTGCAGCCATCCAACAATACCAATTTAAATAACTTCGAAGACCACACTGCCTTTCCATGACAAAAGTAAAACAATTCAAAATAGGGATGAAACCTTTTTATTGACAGTGAATAGATATAAAATTATTTAACTGGATATTTCGAACACATATACAGTGTTCATCATCAGCAGTGAAACTCTTTTACGTCATCAGCAGATTTCCGGTTTTACCTCCAACTCCCCCCAACGTCACTGGATCTGGTCGGGATTTAAAATAAGAGTTCTAAAGCACAAGATCCTTCTAAATATAAAATTTCATTAAGATCTGATCACCCGTTCGTAAGTTACAAATACCTCATTTTTTCTAATTTTTCCGAATTACCCTCACCCCCACTCCACCAAAGAGAGCAAATCCGGTCCGACTATGTCATTCACTTATCTTGGACATGTGCCTATTCTTCCAACCAAGTTTCATGTGATCTCTCCGCTTCACGTGTTTTCAAAGATTTTCGGTCCCCCCCCCAATGACACTGGATCCGGTCGGAATTTAAAGTAAGAGATCTGAGTTATGAGGACCTTCTAAATGAAGAATTTCATTAAGATCCGATCACTTCTTCGTAAGTTAAAAATACCTCATTTTTCTAATTTTTTAGAATTAACCCTTCCCCCCCCCAACTCCCCCAAAGAGAGGGTATCCGTTCCGGTTATGTCAATGACGTATCTAGGACTTGTGCTTATTCGTCCCACCAAGTTTCATCCCGATCCCTCCACTCCAAGCGTTTTCCAAGATTTTCGCCCCCCCCAACTCCCCCCAATGTCACCGGATCCAGTCGGAATTCAAAATAAAAACTCTGGTACACGATATCCTTCGAAACTTCAAAATTCAATAAGATCCAATCACTCCTACATAAGCTAAAAATACCTCGTTTTTTCTAATTTTTCAGGATTAACCCCCCAACTCCCCCAAAGAGAGTGGATCCGTTCCGGTGATGTCAATCATGTATCTAGGACTTGTGGTTATTTTTCCCACCAAGTTTAATCCCGATCCCTCCACTCTAAGCGTTTTCTAAGATTTTAGGTTTCCCCACCCCTACTCCCCCAATGTCACCTGATCCGGTCGGGATTTAAAAAAAAAGCTCTGAGACGCAATATCCTTCCAAATGTCAATATTCATTAAGATCTGATCACCTTTTCGTAAGTTAAAAATACCTTCCTTTTTCTAATTTTTCCGATTTAACCGTCCCCCCACTCCCCCCAGATGGTCGAATCGGTGAACGACAATTTATAATTTAAAATGGTCTGGTTCCTAACACGCCTGCCAAATTTCATCGTCCTAGCTTACCTGAAAGTGCCTAAAGTAGCACAATCGGGACAGACAGACAGACAGACCAACCGACGGAATTTGCGATTGCTAAATGTCACTTGGTAAATACCAAGTGCCATAACAATGAACACACGTTATGATATTGACTGATTTAGTAATTAAGGATTTTGTCTAGGCAATGTTTCGAGGTTGCATCTTAGAATAATATTTTAAAATTTGTTTAAAACCCATAAAACTCATTTGAGATAAAACCCATGGGAAATTTTTTTCAAGTTTTTGCTAAAATCTCCATACACATTCTTCTAAAAATGTAACTTTGAAAGGTTCTAGTGTTTTTGTTGATTCTGTAAATTGCTTTCTGTAAAAAAATATTTGTCGGCTTCCTCAGTATCATCCTGAATAATAGAACATCAAAAGTCAGAAAAGCACACATACACATGGGGAGTGGGGAAAGGGGTCTGAATTGTCTAAATCGGTCTGAAATGCTCTCTAAGAGAAGCTAGAAAATATTTGTAACAAAAGTACTTGTAGTGTTTCCAACCCTCCTCTCTGAAAAAATATTTTGCCGACTCTCTTTCTAAACCATAGGGCTTAATTTCTATGGATAGGGGAAGTCCCTCGTCTGGATATCGTTCTGCTCACTCTAAACCAAGTTTGAAGTTGAAAAAAAAATTATTTTGGAAAAATAGGAAGATAATACTGTGAACAAATATTTGAATATTATAAACTACAACAGGCTGTAGCTTCCAATGTATTTCAAACAGTTGACTGTACAAAATTTTTTGGTTCAATCCTACTTTCTAGGGCTGTAATGAGAGAAAGGTTGAGACGGTTAGGGTACGTTCTGAGGATTAAAGATGACAGTGGTAAAATATGGTTCTGAAGCATGGGTGCTCCGAAAAACCGAGGAAGATTTGCTAGATGTTTTCCGGTTAAATTGTCTACTGATTCTTTCGAATACCTGACTAACCGACCGTATTTCAAACAGTAGGCTGTACGAAAATTTTTGTTCAATCCTGCTTTCTAGGGTTGTAATGAGAGAAAGGTTGAGATGGCTAGGGCACCTTCTGAGGATTGATTGGTTTAATCAACAGGAGACTTCCAGATCTGTCAAATTATTTAATGACAATTGTTTTGAGCTGCATTTAATTTTTTCCATGCAGATATGGTAGAATAGTTTTAGGGATTGTCTTTTTCTGAACTTTAAAAAGATAAATATGCTCTGTTCAAAAAGAAGAAGAAAATAAAGGTGTTCTAATAGAGTAAATTTCATTAAATCTGAATATCTATATCTCCAGCACAAATCGGGAAAAGTTATATGTTTTTTTTCTAAGATTTCAAGGAAAATATGTGTCGGCTTCAATTTTCTGTCATTCATTAAAGCCATATAAGCTATGGCAAGACCGTCCAATCAATTATTAACAGTTTGGCTATACAAACTAAAAAAGCTATAATGGAGGTGTCCTTAAGACATTGATGAAGGACGTAAACTTATATTTATGTATCCAGAGAGTAATTAGTATTGACTTGAACCCTTACGAGCTCTGCTCTCTGTCGGGGCATAATATTGTTTCTGTATATTTTTAATTTGAATTAATAAATATTGATTGATTGATTGAAAACTATATCCCAATATCCCAAATGCATTGAATTTGCACGTAAGTTTTTCATAAAGTAAGTACAATGAATCAAGTGGCTACTATCTTTTTTTGTCAAGTGAGATTTTCTTTCGTAGATATATTTTCATAACCAAAAATAACAAATTTTTACTTCTAGTCATCTGGCAATTCCCGGAGAAACATGTGTTACATATGACTCTGTTAATGCTGCTTTCCAAATAGCAAGATCGAAAATTGGCTTACCTGCCCCAAAGGGAAAAACTTTGACGGATCAAGACATTGACAATCTAGGAAACGTTATTGTAGAAACTACAAGGATTATTGCTCATCAGTAAGTATTATTAATTTTAGTTATTTGAATGTTTTGACAAAAAATAAAATATACAGATCGATTTCAGAACTGATTCGGACAAAATTAAGGCTGGAAGTGTGTATGATGGAAAATGATTTCCCAAGAGCAAATGCGTAGCTATCAGGTTTAACCCCACAAAATAAATAATATGGAAAACTAGGAAATAAAGGTGTGACAAAGACTTAAATCCAAGACAAGGCTCAGGTCTACAAGGTCCATGTCTACAGCTCCTGAAAGCTAAAATAACTACTTATCTGAATTTAAGGAGGTAAATGATCTTCTCATCTGCACCACAGACTCCCAGAGCAGACTTCTGAATGACTTTTTTTTAAGTCATTTCTTTAATTCTTTCTTTAGTTTCTTTAACTTCTTAAGAATTTTTAGTTCTTTAATTTTTATAAGCTACTTTTTTCAGTCTGAATGTCAATTTTTTAGATAAATTTCTCTCTAAACATGAAACTAAACATGGAACTAAACATCAAAACATGCAGTATGGAAATCCGAGCAATAATTTTAAATGAAATTTTGACGTTCAACATGAGTTTATTGGAAATTCAAACTACTCTTGTCTTTAATAGTGAAGTGCTGTCCTAAAACACTTTAATTTCCATACAAATACAACGTTACTTCAGTAAAATATGTGTTTCAACTAAACTGAAGTTTCTCTCGTTCCAACCTAAAATTTCCTAAAAGTAGTAATATAATTCTAGGGAGAATTTATTTATTTTGAAACAGATAAGGCAAGGAAAGTGCAAAAACATTAGCTAGCGCACTTACTAGAGCCAAGTCTCTTTTGTCAGAAGAAACTTTTACATATAAATGGCCAAAATTAATGTAAAATATAAAAAAGAAAAAATTATGCTGTTATTTTGCTGAGTTTTTATGGCACTTGGTATTAACCGATATAGCGATATAGCGATCGCAAATTCTGTCGGTCTGTCGGTCTGTCTGTCTGTCGGTCCCGGTTTTGCTACTTTAGGCACTTCCAGGTAAGCTAGGACGATGAAATTTGGCAAGCATATCAGGGACCGGACCAGATTAAATTAGAAATAGTTGTTTTCCCGATTCGACCATCTGGGGGGGGGAGTGGGGGGCCGGTTAATTCGGAAAAAATAGAAAAAATGAAGTATTTTTAACTTATGAGCAGGTGATGGGATCTTAATGAAATTTGATGTTTGGAATGATGTTGTGTCTCAAAGCTCTTATTTTCAATCCTGATCGGATCTGATGACATTGGGGGGAGTTGAAGGGGGGGGGGGGAACCTAAAATCTTGGAAAACACTTAGAGTGGAAGGATCGGGATGAAACCTGATGGGAAAAATAAGCACAAGTCCCAGATACATAATTGACATAATCGGAACGGATCCGCTCTCTTTAGGGTAGGTGGGGGGGGGGGGGTAATTCTGAAAAATTAGAAAAAATGAGATATTTTTAACTTACGAACGGGTGATCGGATCTCAATGAAATTTGATGTTTAGAAGGATATCGTGTCTTAGAGCTATTATTTTATATCCCGACCAGATCTGGTGACATTGGGGAGGAGTTGGGAGGGGGAAACCTAAAACTTGGGAAACACTTAGAGTAGAGGGATCGGGATGAAACTTGGTGGGAAAAATAAACACAAGTCCTAGATAGATGATTGACATAAACGGAGCGGATCCGCTCTCTTTGGGGTAGTTGAGGGGGGGGGGTTATTTCTTAAAAATTAGAAAATATGAGGTATTTTTAACTTACGAACGGGTGATCGGATCTCAATGAAATCTGATATTTAGAAGGATATCGTGGCTCAGAGCTCTTATTTTAAACCCGACCGGATCTGGTGACATGGGAGGGGAGTTGGGATACATGATTGACATAACCGGAATTGATCCGCTCTCTTTGGGGTAGTTGGGGGAGGGGTTCATTCTGAAAAATTAGAAAAAATGAGGTATTTTTAACTTACGAACGGGTGATCGGATCTCAATGAAATTTGATATTTAGAAGGATATCGTGTCTCAAAGCTCTTATTTTAAATCCTGACCGGATTTGATGACATTGGGGGAAGTTTGGGGTGGGGAAACCTAAAATCATGTAAAAAAACTTAGATTGGAGGGATCGGGATGAAATTTTGTGGGAAAAATAAGCAAAAGTCTTACATACGTGATTTACATAATTGGAACGGATCCGCTCTATGGGGGGTGGGGTGGTGGTGGGTTAATTCTGAAAAATAAGAAAAAATGACATATTTTTAACTTACGAAGGAGTGATCGGATCTTCATGAAACTTCATATTTAGAAGGACCTCGTAACTGAGATCTCTTATTGTAAATTTCAACCGGATCAAGCGTAATTGGGGGGGGGGGCAGTAGGGGGGACCGGAAATCTTAGAAAATACTTAAAGCGGTGAGATCAGGATGAAACTGGATGGGAAGAATAGAAACCTGTCTAAGATACGTGACTGACATAACCGGACCGGATCTGCTCTCTTTGGTGGAATTGGGGGAGGGGGTAATTTAGAAAATTGAGGTATTTGTAACTTACGAAACGGTGACCAGATCTTAATGAAATTTGATATTTAGAAGGATCTTGTGCTTTAAAGTTCTAATTTTAAATTCCGACCAGATCCTGTGACATTGGGGGGAGTTGGAGGGGGAAACCGGAATTCCTGGAAAACGTGAAAATTAGGGTATTTTTATCTTATGAATAGATGATTGGATCTTAATGAAATTTGATTTTTAGAAGGAATTCATGTCTCAGAGCTCTTATTTCAAATCCCGACCAGATCTTTTGACATTGGGGGAGTTGGAGGGGGAAAACTTGGAAAAACACTTGGAGTGGAGGAATCGGGATGAAGCTTGGTGGATAGAATAAACAAATGTCCTTGATACGTGATTGACAGAATCGTACTGGATTCGCTCTCTTTGGGGGAGTTGGGGGAAGGGGTTCAGTGATTTGGCGAGTTTGGTGCTTCTGGACGTGCTAGGACGATGAAAATTGGTAGGCGTGTCAGGGCGCTGGACAATTTGACTTGATAAAGTCGTTTTCCCAGATTCGACCATCTGGGGGGCTAAAGGGAGAGGAGAAATTAGAAAAAATTAGGTAAATAACTTACGAGATGGTAATCGGATCTTGAATGAATTTTGATATTTAGAAGGACATCGTGACTCAGATCTCTTATTTTAAATCCTGACCGGCATTAAGCCTCTTAATTTCCTTTTTAAATGAATCTACTGATTCATAGAATTTTGTTAGAGCTCATACCACATGATCGCTTGGCTCTTCGCTCTTCTCGCCTCATCACAAGTGCCATATGAGCTTTTAGCTCTTGTTCTTAATAGCTTTAATATTGTGCTGCGTAATGACACACATCATAACTGGCTTTTATCTTAGAGATTAGCCTAATTTTCCTCGATCATCAATTTCTTATACGTAGTCCAGGACTTTTAGGGTTTGACCCGGACAAAATTGCAATATAAACGAAAATGGTACCAAAATGATCAGAAAAAAATTCTGTACAACATATTAAAAGTCCCCATAAATCCGAGTGGGGCGAGTACCCGAAAAACAGGGGGAAAGGGGGAAGTGCGGGGGAAAATGGGAAAAATGCCGAACATGCTCAGAAAATAGTTTAAAGTGAGTTTTCTGGGGTTTTCACATACGCTGATTACGAAATTGTCATCTAAAATTCAGTATAGAAAAAGAGTACTACGGAAAACGGGGGAACAGGGGAAAGAGGGGAGAAAAGAGAAGAATACAGGGTAGGGGTAGAAAGCGGTTTGAAAGATATTTTCTGGGGTATTCCTATCTGGTGATTACGAAATTGAGAAATAAAATGATATATAAAAATCGATTAACATAAAACGGGGAAATGGGGGGGGGGGAGGGGAAAAGGGAAATATACAGGGTAGGGGTAGAAAGCATGTAGAAATGTGTCTTCTGGGGTTTTTCTATCTGCTGATCACGAAACTGACCCCTAAAATGAAGGAAAGAAAACGAGAACCATGAAAACCGAACAAAACTGGAGGAAACAACGGGAAAGGGGAAGGGAGGCCTGACTCCTGAGCCAGCTGCTAATGGCTAATAAGTAGGCCTATGGACAAAATAACTCGCTTAAGTATCAAACTTGTACTTTCTTGAATCACAGACATTTCTTTCAACCATTTGAATTACTAAACAAAAAGAAAACAACCGCTTGGCAGTTATATATAAAATGGCTATTATATGTAAAATTTGCACTTTCGAAGGCAGTATAGTTGACTTGAAAAACACAGCATTGATATCACTAGTCGAGCTCCTCATCTTCGACAATCTCGTTGTCCCTGTTCAAACAGTTGATACCCTGACATTCTCCGCACGCGAACGTACACGCTAATCCATTTTTCTTGCAGCTGCATCGCGAGTTCTGTGAAACAATAGTTCTTGGCAACGACACTGACCTTCTGATTCTACTCTTGTATCACCTCCCGCCTAATGCAAAAACACTTTACTTCGAATCGTCAACGAACGCAAAAGAAGCGATAACACGGTTCTGGTGCCTCAACGAAGAGCAAAAAAAATGGGAGAAGTATCCAGGCTGCTTCTGGTAGGGCACGCACTCTTGGGATGTGACACGACCTCACGAGTTTTCGGACTTGGAAAGCAAGCTGTGCTACCTCTTTTGAAGAAGAGCGAAGTGTTCAGGAAAAAATGCAAAGTGTTTCTGGATGAATCATCGTCCAAAGATGAAATTGTGAAAGCGGGTGAATATCTTCTCCTCAGCTTGTATAAAGCACGACCAAACGAAGATCTCACTAAGCTGCGACATCGAATTTTCTTGGAAAAAGTTTCTTCGTCTAATACTACGGCGTTTGTTAAGCCTGAAAGGCTTCCGCCAACCGAAGCTGCAGCTTCATTCCAATCCCAGCGAGTGCGCCTCCAGGTATCCCGTTGGAAAGGGGAACCAGCTGACCTCGACCCGGCTGACTGGGGTTGGGTCCTCAGAGACCATAAATACTCACCTGTGATGACCCATTTGTTGCCCGCACCTCAGACACTTTTGAGTGTCGTGAGATGCAACTGTAAGACAGGCTGCGAGAACTCGCGATGCAGCTGCAAGAAAAATGGATTAGCGTGTACGTTCGCGTGCGGAGAATGTCAGGGTATCAACTGTTTGAACAGGGACAACGAGATTGTCGAAGACGAGGAGCTCGACTAGTGATATCAATGCTGTGTTTTTCAAGTCAACTATACTGCCTTCGAAAGTGCAAATTTTACATATAATAGCCATTTTATATATAACTGCCAAGCGGTTGTTTTCTTTATGTTTAGTAATTCAAATGGTTGTAAGAAATGTCTGTGATTCAAGAAAGTACAAGTTTGATACTTAAGCGAGTTATTTTGTCCATAGGCCTACTTATTAGCCATTAGCAGCTGGCTCAGGAGTCAGGCCTCCCTTCCCCTTTTCCGTTGTTTCCTCCAGTTTTGTTCGGTTTTCATGGTTCTCATTTTCTTTCCTTCATTTTAGGGGTCAGTTTCGTGATCAGCAGATAGAAAAACCCCAGAAAACACATTTCCACATGCTTTCTACCCCTACCCTGTATATTTCCCTTTTCCCCTCCCCCCCCCCATTTCCCCGTTTTATGTTAATCGATTTTTTTATATCATTTTATTTCTCAATTTCGTAATCACCAGATAGGAATACCCCAGAAAATATCTTTCAAACCGCTTTCTACCCCTACCCTGTATTCTTCTCTTTTCTCCCCTCTTTCCCCTGTTCCCCCGTTTTCCGTAGTACTCTTTTTCTATACTGAATTTTAGATGTCAATTTCGAAATCAGCGTATGTGAAAACCCCAGAAAACTCACTTTAAACTATTTTCTGGGCATGTTCGGCATTTTTCCCATTTTCCCCCGCATTTCCCCCTTTTCCCCTGTTTTTCGGGTACTCGCCCCACTCGGATTTATGGGGACCTTTAGTATGTTGTACAGAATTTTTTTCTGATCATTTTGATACCATTTTCGTTTATATTGCAATTTTGTCCGGGTTCGACCCTTTTTTGAGCTATAAGTCCTGGACTAACGACGCCTTGGATGGATATTTTTCAATGGCATGGTCATTTGTTGTTGTGATAATTGTGCAAAGCTTAAACAGATGGAAGACGCACTGCAGTAGTTCCCAGGTGCGTTCGAAAGGGTTACGTAACCTCAAAACTTAACTACAATTATATGCTACTTAAGAAACAAAAAACTTGGAGAAATATGCCTCTTGTTACTAGATACTGTTGTTTTTGTTTGTTTGTCAGAATAGTTTGCTGTTATTTGCTGAACCAGTCATTGCACATTTTAATTTCGTTCTTTACTTTATCACTATCCGTCTCCTTCCATCCCACTCTCTCTATCTTTCACTCTCTTTCTCTCTATCTCTTTTTGGCTCTCTTTCTGCTGTATTAATGAAACTAAAATGAGAAGAAAAGTGTATTTTAATGCTCTGTTTTAACAATCCTATTGTTAATTAAATAAAAAAAAACTAGTTTTTTTTACTGAAAGTAAGGAGCGACATTAAAACTTAAAACAAACAGAAATTACTCCGTGTACGAAATGGGTTGTCCCCTCCGCAATCCTTCGCTCTTTACGCTAAAGTTTTTAATTGTTTTAAAAAGTAGAATTGTGGCAAAGAGTCAAACTTTAGCGTAAAGAGCGAGGGATTGCGGAAGTGACAGCCCATTTCATATACGGAGTAATTTCTGTTCGTTTTAAGTTTTAATGTCGCTCCTTGCTCTCAGTTAAAAAAAAAACTATTTTTTATGACACTTGGTATTAACCAAGTGACATATAGCAATCGCCAATTCTGTCGGTCTGTCTGTCTGTCGGTCTGTCTGTCGGTCCCGATTTTGCTACTTTAGGCACTTCCAGGTAAGCTAGGACGATGAAATTTGGCAAACGTATCGGGAGCCGGACCATATTAAATTAGAAATAGTCATTTTCCCGATTTGACCATCTGGGGGGGGGAGTGAAGGGCCGGTTAGTTCGCAAAAAATAGAAAAAATGAAGTATTTTTAACTTATGAGCGGGTTATTGGATCTTAATTAAATTTGATGTTTGGAATGATATTGTGTCTCAGAGCTCTTATTTTAAATCCCGATCAGATCTGATGAAATTGGGGGGAGTTGGAGGGGGGGAAACCTAAAATCTTGGAAAATACTTAGAATGGAGGGATCGGGATGAAACTTGATGGGAAAAATAAGCGCAAGTCCCAGATACATGATTGACATAATCGGAACTGATTCGCTCTCTTTGGGGTAGTTTGGGGGGGGGGAGTAATTCTTAAAAATTAGAAAAAATGAGGTATTTTCAACTTACGAACGGGTGATCGGATCTCAATGAAATTTGATAATTACAAGGATATCGTGGCTCAGAGCTCTTATTTTAAACCCGACCGGATGTGGTGACATTGGGGGGGGAGTTGGGAGGGGGAAACCTATAACTTGGAAAACACTTAGAGTGGAGGGATCGGGATGAAACTTGGTGGGAAAAAAACACGAGTCCTAGATACATGATTGACATAACCAGAACGGATCCGCTCTCTTTGGGGTAGTTGGGGGGGGGGTGTAATTCCGAAAAATTAGAAAAAACGAGTTATTTTTAACTTACGAACGGGTGATTGGATCTCCATGAAATTTGATATTTAGAAGGATATCGTGTCTCAAACCTTTTATTTAAAATCCTGGCCGGATCTGATGACATTGGGGGAAGTTCGGGGTGGGGAAACCTAAAATGAGGGAAAACGCTTAGATTGGAGAGATTGGGATGAAACTTGGTTGGAAAAATAAGCAGAGGTCTTGCATACGTGATTTACATAATTGGAACGGTTCCGCTCAATTGCGGGGGGGGGGGGTAATTCGGAAAAATAAGAAAAAATGACGTATTTTTAACTTACGAAGTAGTGATCGGATCTTCATGAAACTTCATATTTAGAAGGACCTCGTAACTCAGATATCTCATTTTAAATCTCAACCGGATCAAGCGTAATTGGAGGGGGGGGCAGTTGGGGGACCGGGAATCTTAGAAAATACTTAAAGCGGTGAGATCAGGATGAAACTGCATGGGAAGAATAGAAACATGTCTAAGATACGTGACTGATATAACTGGACCGGATCTGCTCTCTTTGGTGGAATTGGGGGGGGGGGGTAATTTAGAAAATTGAGGTATTTGTAACTTACGAAAGGGTGACCAGATCTTATTGAAATTTGATATTTAGAAGGATCTTGTGCTTTAAAGTTCTAATTTCAAATTCCGACCAGATCCTGTGACATTCGGGGGAGTTGGAGGGGTAAACCGGATTTCTTGGAAAACATGAAAATTGGGGTATTTATATCTTACGAATAGATGATCGGATCGTAATGAAATTTGATTTTTAAAAGGAATCCATGTCTCAGAGCTCTTATTTCAAATCCCGACCAGATCTTTTAACATTGGGGGGAGTTGGAGGTGGAAATCTTGGAAAAAAACTTGGAGTGGAGGAATCGGGATGAAGCTTGGTGGATATAATAAACAAATGTCCTTGATACGTGATTGACAGAATCGTACTGGATTCGCTCTCTTTGGGGGAGTTGGGGGGAGGGGTTCAGTGATTTGGCGAGTTCGGTGCTTCTGGACGTGCAAGGGCGATGAATATTGGTAGGCGTGTCAGGGAGCTGCACAATTTGGCTTCATAAAGTCGTTTTCCCAGATTCGACCATCTGGGGGGCAAAAGGGAGACGAAAAATTAGAAAAAATTAAGGTATTTATAACTTACGACTGGGTGATCGGATCTTAATGAATTTTGATATTTAGAAGGACTTTGTGACTCAGAGCTCTTATTTTAAATCTTGATCGACATTAAGCCTCTTATTTTCCTTTTTAAATCAATCTATTGATTCATAGAATTTTGTTAGAGCTCATACCATATGATCTCTTGGCTCTTAGCTCTTCTCGCCTCGTCACAAGTGCCATATGAGCTCTTAGCTCTTGTTTTATTTAATTTCTGAACGTTTTTGAATTAATGCATGTTTGATTTTGGCTTTCCGTACATAAATTATTAAAATGAAATTTGCATAATAATTCTTTTTTGGCTAAATGGCTTTCTCTTAGTTTTGATCAGGCGATTTTGAGAAATAAGGGGTGGGGAAGGAGGCCTAGTTGCCCTCCAATTTTTCGGTTACTTAAAAAGGCAACTAGAACTTTTAATTTTTAACGAACGTTTTTATTAGTAAAAAATATACGTAACTTAAGAATTAACTTACGTAACAAACTTTTATATTCTTATATTTTTAATTATACGTATGAGGGGGTTTGTCCCCTCGTTAATACCTCGCTCTTCACACTAAATCTTAAGTTTTATCCCAATTCTTTAAGAATGACCCCTGAATCAGAAAGGCCGTAGAATAAATAGTTGAAATTACTAAAAATACTTTAGCATAAAGAGCGAAGTATTTATCTTTTCCCAAATACCTCGCTCTTTATGCTAAAGTATTTTTAGAACCCCTCATATGCGTAATAATCTCTGTTCGTTTTAAGCTTTAATGCTACTCCTTACTTTCAATTGAAAAAGACCTTTTCATGTTTATATTTTCATTGGTTTTTTTTTAATAGTAATGCTAGAAAATCCTGCGCCCTTTTCATTGAATTTTTCTTCCCCCATGAATTATTCCTCCAAGGAAAGATCCTCCCACATAGCCCCTCCCCTCAACCTTACACCCAAACCAAAAAAATCCCCCTGAAAACGTTGGTACACTTCCCAAAAACCATTACTGTATGTAAACATTGGTCAAAGTTAGTAACTTGCAGCCCCTCCCCCAGAGACTGTGGGGGAGTAAGTCATCCCAAAAGACATAGTTATTATAGTTTTCGACTATGCGCAACAAAATGGCTATCTCAAAATTTTGATCTGTTGACTTTGGGAAAAAATGAGCGTGGGAGGGGGCCTAGGTGACCTCCAATTTTTTTGGTCACTTAAAAAGGGCACTAGAACTTTTCATTTCCGTTAGAATGAGCTCTCTTGCAACACTCTAGGACCACTTGGTCGATACGATGACCCCTGGAAAAAAAAACAAAACAAATAAACACGCACCCGTGATCTGTCTTCTGGCAAAAAATACAAAATTCCACATTTTTGTATATTGGACCTTGAAATTTTTTTATAGGGTTCTCTGATACGCTGAATGCGGTTCTGTGGTTTTCGTTAAGATCCTATGACTTTTAGGGGGTGTTTTCCCCTATTTTCCAAAATAAGGCAAATTTTCTCAGGCTCGTAACTTTTGATGACAAAGACTAAATTTGATTAAACTCATATATTGAAAATCAGCATAAGAATTCGATTCTTTTGATGTATCTTTTAGCATCGAAATTCCGTTTTTTAGAGTTTCGTTTACTATTGAGCCGGGTTCGTTACCACGAACTGTTTGATCGTTGTGCAATTACTGGCATCACACAATTCGTAGTAACGAAGTGTAAATAAGGAATGACTTGGTCCAATATTAACTGAAACTTTAAAAAAACGGATATTTGATAACTATAAATACATCAAAGGGATTGAGTGTTTATGCTGGCTTTATATACATGAAGTTCATTCAGCTTGAGGTTAGCCATCAAAATCTAGGAGCCTGAGAAAATTCGCCTGATTTTCGTAAAAAGAGGGAAACACCCCGAAAAATCAATTGTTCTTAACGGAAATCACGCCGTCGATTCAGCATATCAGAGAAACCTATCTAGAGATATCTTGCTCTTATCTACTAAAATGTTGACTTTTGCATATTTCGCCTGAAGAAAGATCACGGATGCCTGCACATTTGTCTTTTTGTTTTGTTTTGTTTTTTATTCTTCCTAGTGGTGATCCTCCCTCTTATGCCCATTGTTTCCCAGAGATATACAATCAGAATTTCAAGATATCTATTTTTAATTCAGCACACTCGAAAGGTCCAATAAATGTGTTTTGGTGATGATATGACCCTCAATAGTCCCTGGGGAAAGGGCCGTAAGTTACACAATTTGCCCACATTGTTTTCATACAATTTTGGTAATTGGAAAATATACGGAAAATTTTCCAGGAAAATTATTAAAAGGGGGAGACAGGGGGATTTTTGGCATCATTTGAAAAAAAGTAAAAATGAAAAACAAAAGTTTTTCAACTGAAAGTAAGAACCAACACTAAAACTTGAAACGGACAGAAATTATTCTGTATGTGGGTGGGTCTGGCGCTTCCTCAACACTCGCTCTTTGCGTTAAAGCTTTATTTTTTGTCCTGATTCCTTAGGAAAGACTACTCAAAGACATGGGCTTTGATTTTGAATGAGAAGTATTATTAAAGACCTTTAAGAATTTATTGTAAAGAACAAGGGTTGAAGTAGTGGCAGCCCCCTCACATACAAAATACTTTTGTTTTAAGTTTTAATGGGGCTCCTTTCTTCCATTCGAAAAAAACTTGCTTTTTTATATTCAATTTTTCTTTTTATTGCAACACTGTTAATCTAGATGACGCTTTCAGAAGAATGAGGTTATTGTTTTAATTTTCATGGACAATAAGTTATGTATATACTAATGAAAATTGCATAAAACGCTCTAGCATTTTCCATTTCAGGCCAAAATGTCATTGCATCGACACTGGTTTCCTAGGTTAACAGCACTTTTGAACTTATGAATTTCTTAACCGTGTTATTCGCGTAATTATGGTTTTACAGTTCACTGTCGTTACGCAGAAATAATAGTCTACACATCAAACCATGAACCGGACATGATTCTAAAAGCATTATCTAGATTACTGGCAAGTAATTTCAGTGTAAGAAAGAAAATTTTGTGGAGTACCTAGTGCCCATAAGATGATAAAAACTATTGTCTGTTTTTTCATATGAATTTGAAGATCCCATAACAGAAGTTGAGCTGTGAGGGGCAGGGGGTAATCTTTTTACGATACATGTTAACTATTAAGAACATACTCAAGTTTTTGATCTGAATTTAGAAATGACAAAACCGGTTTCATATCCGCAAAGACAACTGACGGATGAAGGAATATATTGGACTTATATAATCTTGGCTATATATTTGCACATTGGGGGGTAGGGGTAAAATAAAGCGTGTCTGCATACAAGATGTGTTAGCTACAATTCTCCTGCATATTATGAAGTAAAATTGTTTTCTAACCTCATGCTGTCCAAATAGTTTACCGTCACCCCTCCCGTGATGTGCAAATATATAGCCCAAATTATGTAAGTTCAATGCATTTTGTCATCCGTCGCTTGTCTTTGTGGCTATGAAACCAGTTTTCTCAAATCTTACATTCAGTTCAAGAACTTGAAAGTGTTCTGAATAATTAACCAGTACCCTTTTTACATATTGCCCTGCTCAAAATTTTTTGTCCTTGCAGGTATGGATTACCTAGGGATGCTGTATACAATGGCTTACCATTAATAGACACAAAGAAAACGGTTATAAACAAGTTTTGTCCTGCGTACCTAAAAAACCCCAAATGTGAAGTCAAAAGGTACAGAGAATATAACGGAATGTGCAACAATCTAGAAAACCCACATTGGGGCGCCGCTCTAACCGCCAACAGAAGAGTTCTGCCTGCAGCGTATGCGGATGGTAAGTCCTTTCTTGACATCTAGCCAAGAATCTAGTCACGACAAAATTGGCTGTGTTAGGGTTTTCCTCTTTGAATTTGATTCTAAATATATAAATAGAAGCTTAAATTCTTTTCTAGATCTGGTAAAACATTATGAATTTTACAATGTGTTTAAATCAAAGTTTGTGATAACAAATCGTGATTACGAACTGTAAGTTAGGAGAGACTTGTGCTTCTAATAACTAATACTCTAAATAAAAAAGATTTTCAACATCAACGCATATATCAATAGAATTAGCTTTTATGGTGACTCTGAATAAATAGGTTTAACTTTATTTATCGAAAGTTATGAGCCTGAGATAAGTCGCTTAATGTTCGAGCATATTTTCCCCAAGTGCGATCACATCAAGACATTGGTCCTATAATATCAAAACAGGGTTCATGCCAACTAAAATTGAAAGTTCTTGAACTGAAAGGGGGAGGCAAGAGGAGATATCCCTGTAAAAACGAAACTTTAAAAATAATAACCATAAAATGTATTCTTGATGTTCAGACCCCTCACTTTCTGGAAGCATCAATTTGCAGATGTGGGGGAGAGGGAGCAATTAGTACTTAGGTTTTTGCCCTTTTATTTAGGTTTTTTAAATGCCTTTTTGGGAAATTTTCAGTGAAAAATACTTTCTTATGGTAACTCCATTCAACAAATGTCATAACTGTTTAGGCTAGAGTTTGAAAATTAAACTTTATCCCCCAAACCTTACATTTTATTGATTTGTGTCCCTAACCCCTCTTAAGAAATGCATGAAGTGGTACACTTTAACTGCGATAATTTCTGCTCGTTTTAAGTTTTAATGCCGCTCCTTACTTACAGTTAAAAAAAAAACTTTTTGTTATTATTTAATCATGTCTAAGGAAGATGTTAACATTAATATCATCAGAGGGAAGAGAGCATTAGTCTAAATAGATCCTCTCAAATGAAACAATCTTAAACTGAAGTTGTAATTTCACATTTGTGAATCTATTTGAGATTGATGTATGATGTTGCTAAACATTTAAAATAACAAGTCAACCTTGCCCCTGACAATGATGAAGAAAGATTTAGCAATTGCAGACCATTGAAGGATCGTGACTTTACCATATACCATTTTACTTAGTGTAGGTTCTGATTTAATCCAAAAAGTTAGTTGTGTCATTTTTTTACATAATGGATAATTAGAAATTTTATTTGAGCCGTCCTGGCTGAGTGGTTGGTACGCTGGCGTGGGAATTCCGTGTCCAAGGGGCACGAGTTCAATCCCAATTGGGGCTAATTATTAAGTTTGGGATGGGGGCCAGTGGCGTGACTCTGTAAGCTCAGCCAGAGTCAACCCAGCTCTAAATGGGTACCTGGAGAAATCTGGGGAAGGTAAGCAGGAAGGGTGTGTGAAAGCACAGGATGGTTGGCCCCTTCCATTGCACTTCCTGGCTAAAGGGCCATGAAATGGAAATCAGTACCACCGTTTTGGACCTTCAGAGTCTAGTGCTGTCTTACTTACTACTGCTTACTTACTATCCTATCGTCAGCATTTTTTTTCCAAATGAGACTTCATTTTTGGTCGGGTATTGCAAATAGGAATGCTTAACGCAACTTTTTCGTCTTATTTTGTTTGTGTTTCCGTTTTATCTTTAATTATCGAAGCATTGATTGAAGGCTTAATGCTTGAATAAAAGTAATTAGGTTTGGTAAGTATACAGGAATTGATTTAGTAAGAAGAGGTCAACATTTTCAAAACTGAAAGAAATATGCCATCACATACAAGTTAAGTAACAGTCTCGAGAAATTGTTTCCAGTGCCCGAATTGATCACTGGACAAACCTGTATTTCTTTTTTTTCAAACATATTCTTATAAGCAACAGACTAATAAACGTAATGATTAATTTGTTTGGAAAAAAAAAAGCAAAAACCTAAAACAACTAAATTGAAAAAAATACAGACACCCTACTTAGTGAGAAATTGTTAAAAATTTGCGTTTTAGTGAATGAAGGATGGAGGGCGTATGCCTATGCCCCTTCCCCTCCTTTGTAGACGCTACTAGTATAAAATATACTTGTGCTTAAAATTTTTCTTCGATATTTTGCAATATATTTTCTTAATAACTGGTTTGTTTAAAATAAAATATTCTTCATACTTTTAGGCATTAGCGCTCCGAGAGAGGGAGTTGCTGGTCCACTTCCATCTCCTCGGTTAGTTTCAGCTGCCGTTCATAGAGACCTGGGCTACCACGACCATGCTGTAACTGTGTTTCTTACTGCTTGGGGCCAAGCAATTGATCATGATTTGACATTGACTGCTGATAGTAAAGGTAATGCATCAATTCGTTTATTTGTGTCTCTTTTGATGCAAGGTATCTAATGCAAAATAATGGCAACAAAGGAAGTAACACAATTAGTTTTCCAAACTATCGCCGCACTAGGCACTCAATATGTATTCAAGGTATAATTTTCTATATATAATTAAAGCTTCGGAATTATCGTGCTTCGTGTATCACGCAAATAAATAGCACCATTTCTATTATTTTTCCAATCCAAGGACTTTGAATTTAAATTTTGGAAGTTTTCTAAAACGCAAGTTTTTATTGATGTCTAAATATTTTAATCATTTAGCTTAATGTCCAAATGTTTCCTACCAGAAATAGCTTTTATAAATCAAAGAACGTTAACCCTTTCCTCGGCTTTTATTCAAATTACATCTGCAATCATTTACAGTTTTACGTATCTGTCGAGATGAAAGAAAATCTGAGTACCAGCCTACCAATTAGCCGAGCAAAATAAAAAAAGGTTTCGAAATTCTAGCCTACGAATCCATCGAAAAAAAATCTTAACAAACCGATATGTCACAAAAAATGGTCTTTAACATTTTCGGAAGCGCCCTCCTTCTGAAACTTGTTCAAATACCAGTTAAGGGCTGACTTAATATAAACAAATTGAAAAACAACACGCGGAATTTTACACACGAGAAATTACAAGTTCTCTGGCTTATGATCAAAGTGTTGAATAAGTATAAAAGTTCATGCTTGAATATTCCTCTTAAAAAGCTGCTGTGTCATTATTGACCTTTCAGGCTTGTAAGCTCTCACTTTTATTTTCAAATAACGATTTGTTTTAGTCAATCAAACAATTTTATTTCTCTGAAGGATAAACATGACGTTTTAAAACTATCTAACCTTATCTGGATCGTCATTAGATCAGCTATATCAGCGAGGCAATACAACTAGAAATTATTGTCTCGCTATGTGTTTAAAGGGGAAAGATCATCGGGAAACCGTAATTTTTAGAAAGAAAGGAAACTACATTGCTATCCACCTGCTACAGTTAATTCAGTTGTCGTGCGCGCAAAAGTACCCGCGCACAGGGTACTTTTAATAATGGGAAAATGGTAACTTAACTCCGCATGTAGGTCAGGTTTCCTTAAGGCCACTTCCATCGATTTATCGTTTGATCTTTGACAGAGGCATTTAGTATAAATATAATTTGACATGCTTATTATTACCATCGACACAATATTTTATTCTGGCATTTAAAAAAACCTTTTAGCAATTTTATTATTACAATTATCTTTATCTTCAAAAAACCGGACTCTTATTAAAAAATTCTCAGTTCCTGATATAACTTTAAAGTTGGAGATTCTTCACAGAAAACTCTCTAGTACAGCTTCTGCGCGACTATCCCCTCGCCACCGTCTTGTCCGTTTTCTTTCGTTGATTATTTGTGTTTATTGTTTTTCTTTTAGTGCTTTTTTTATATTAATTTTTACTCCACCATATTTACTTTATGTATCGTGTGGGTGAAAAATAAAATTAATTAATTAATTAATAGCTTCAGTATTTGAATTTGTTTTATTTCCGAAAGTCACGAAGATGGGTGGAAGAAAAACTTTTTTTTATATACACCACCTTTATAGAATAAAAATCTATGGCTTAGGTTTAACCCAATACGTGGGGTCCCTTTTCACATGTTGTTGAATTCAACGCCTTCAGATGGTACTGTTTTGAGCTAAAATTCACATTTACCTGAAGCTTAGGAGAAGTCAAACTTGTGCATTTAAATAAGACAGGAAAGGCAATGCATAAAGGTAAAGTGTTTTCAATTTTTATGACACATGATATTTATCAAGTGACGTATAACGATTGCAATTTCTGTCCGTCTATCTGTCTGTCGGTCCCGGTTTTGCTAGTTCGGGCAATTCCAGATAAGCTAGGACGATGAAAGTTGGCAGGCGTATCAGGGACCAGACCGAATTAAATTAGACGTAGTTGCTTCCCTCATTTGACCCTCTGGGGGAGGGGGAGTGAGAAACACGATAGTTGAGAAAAATTCTATTTGCCCATAAAACAAATGATCTTTCTTCTTAAGTGTGGTTTGCTGGTCTAGGAGTACGATTTTCGCCAAGGGTGTGAGAAGTACCAGATTTGAATCCCGGACCCCGCCCCCCCCCCCCCCCAGTTTTACAGGAAGAAGATCCGAAACTAGAAACTCGATCAATATAGCGATCACTGAAATTTGGCAGGCGTATCAGGGACCGGTCCAGATTAAATTAGAAATAGTCGCTTCCTCGATAAAACCATCTGGGGGAGTGGAAGGACAGTTAATTCGGAAAAATTAGAAAAAATGAGGCATTTTTAACTTACGAACGGGTTATCGAATCTTAATGAAATTTAACATTTAGAAGGACTTTGTGTCTCAAAGCTCTTGTTTTATATCCCAACCGGATCTGGTAATATTTGGGGGAGTTGGAGGGGGAAGCCAGAAATCTCGGGAAACACTTAGAGTGGAGAGACCGGGATGAAACTTGGTGGGACAAACGTTACAACACTGAATAAGAAGGAACTACAGGAACACTGTATTTGTAAGTTTATCTTTGTAATAAAAGCCAATAAACGAAGAACAGCAAAATTGATAACTCTAGTACCGAGTCTAATTTTAGGTTCCGACCTCGTCACAAGTGCCATATGAGCTCTTGGCTCTTGTTTTTTAACAAGGGAAAGAAGCCAATTTAATGGCTGGATGGAAGCGAATCATTTTACATTTCCCTGTGTAAAAAAGAGAATTCCAACATTTTGATAAGAAATAGTGTAAAAGATTGTTGTGTAGTGAAACAAAGCTTAATAATATATTAAATTTTGAATTCTAGGCTTTGAACTACTTTACATGGGCGTACGTAGCTTCTCGTCTAGGGGGAGGGGGGAGGGGCAGCCATATATTCTCTTCTGAAAATTTTTTCCGACATCCATTGATTAGAAAACACTGTCAAACTTTTTAAGCACTGAGCTGCTTCTTTTCATCAAATTTATTTGATATAGCACAAGGAAGTTATGTTTACAGGGTTGCCACAATAATTAGCCCATAAAGTATTACAAATGTCCAATTTTGCGTTCTAAGCAGCGATTTTCGTTGCCACAGCAAACACGAATTTTGCGCGTGATGTGGTACGGTATCGATACCGGAAACAATATTTGGACATTTCTGTTCATTTCCAGCTTTTTCAACCATCTACCATTTGTCCGCTGCTTTTTTAGCCATCTCTCTTTTTTCAACTGTTTTTTCACCCATCTGCTTTTCCAGCCATATATAACATAAATTTGAAGTTACATACGAGACACAAACTAGGTCAAACAATATTCAATAAAACTATTCTGAGTAGATTCTGTATTCTTGCACTTCTATTTAAAGCTATCCACAACACTTTTAATTCTGTTAACTAAGTTTCAACAGAAAACAAGTATTTTTTATTACAAATATTCCTGTAATAATAATTAAAAGAAATATTATTCTATATATTTATCACAGAAATAGTTTAAAGAGCCAAGAAAAGCATGCAATTTATTCTTTTTAGTGCATATACATATTTTGATCAAAAACAATAAATAAGACATAAACTTAACCAGTTTCAAGCGCAAATTACTTTTGTTTTTAAACATTGTGACAATGCTTATACCTATTTTAGACCGAGCTACCGATGAAGATCCAGTATGCTGTGACATTCCGCCAGAAAAAAGTCACCCATCTTGTTTACCAATCGAAATTCCTCCCAATGATAAGTTTTATTCGCTGTTCAGGAAACGGTGCCACGAGTTTGCAAGATCTGCTGCTTCTTTGAAATATGAGTGCAAACTAGGTAAGCCTAAATCTATATCAACGAATTCAACCAGTCTAAACTATTCTCAATCATTCTAGAAGCTCAAAAATAACTCTGTAGCTAAAGCCAAAAAATTTTTAGAGAAAGAAAAGCTATGAAATTGAGCAAACTCTCGCAAATCCTCCCAAATGAGTAAAATGTTTACTGTTTTTCAAAATTAAAATGTTCAATGCCAAGTAGCTTGTTGGTATTGAGCATTCTACTAAATAAATGTTTACTGAAAAGTGATGGTTGAAGGTAAGCTATGGTTTAATCATTTATGCAAATTTTTGTCTGTTGTGTTTTTTGTTTAGTTGTGTGTTGTAAGTGGTGCAGATGATTATCGTGTCTATCGTCACTATCATCAGCCTACCAGGGGAAAAAAAGCTCCGCCAATACAATGTAGATCAAATCTATGTTGAGGCTCCCATGATAGTTGAGCAAAGTTCCCTAGAGTTAAGTTTTGAAAACAGCCTGTATGTATTCTTTGCTGTGACTAAAGGGTAGGCTATTTATTTTTATTTTTCATGTTATTTTACCTAAGAGCCTCAGTTTAAATTAATCTTTTTTCAGAACCTAAGCTTCATTTTGAGACTAGACTGTCAATAATGGTGTATATTGACCAGACTTATAATAATTCCACATAGAAAAATGATAAACAATAGCCCCTTTCACTATGAGCATAATATTTGTGTTTCAAGTTCGTTACACACGAAATTACTCTGAATGAAATCCGCTTTATTGAAGCCTTTGTACTAAAGATCATAAAATAAGTCTGAATCATGAAGAAAAAAAAGGAATGAAACTTACAACAGAGTTTATGCAGTTGATATTTTTAGTTCTTTATATCTTTTAGTTCTATAGCTAGGCCTATCCATTCCATGAGAAGTTTTGTGGAATTTTGATTGAAGAAATCAGGAGATGGCTTATAAGGATATCTTCCGCTTATCGATCCAAAAGGCTGTGCAGTGCCCAAAAAGCCATACCTTACGTATTCAGCTTAAGGCATTTCCTCTTCTGTACTCGGAAAGAGCTGAATGTTATGCCTTATGCTCCTATTTTGGAGTCCTGGAGGCAGTTTAAGGGATTAATTTGCAACTATTTTTTAATCTTTTGTTAGTCATGGAAAAGAAAAAAAGGCTTCCATGGAAGGAAGAAGAACTTTTTCTTTTTAAAGGAAATGAAATAACAAAAGCATGTAAAAATTTTTGAAAATACTAAATTTATTTTCGAAAAAAATGCGTCTTAAATGATTTTGAAATAAGCTTCATGTTGATTTTCAACTTATATTTAACAGTAAACTC
Source organism: Artemia franciscana (assembly GCF_032884065.1). Taxonomy (NCBI): domain Eukaryota; kingdom Metazoa; phylum Arthropoda; class Branchiopoda; order Anostraca; family Artemiidae; genus Artemia; species Artemia franciscana. The sequence goes on from NC_088876.1 coordinate 16,807,787, forward strand.
TGTTTCAGGCCAAGTTGGTTATGTAAATTAACGAAACAATGTTAAACACCTAAGCTGTAGCGTTGTTCATAATAAGCTAGTACTTTATTTTTTCCTTTTCTGATGGGGATGCCAACGTTGTGCATAATTCTTTCAATCACAGCGCATAAAAAACCGAGTTTATTTTTATTTTATAGATTACAGGTTGTTCAAGCTTCTATGAGTATTACCTAATTGTTAATAAATGTGCCCAGAATTAGTCCCCCATCCTTCAAAGCTTCATTCATCACGGAACTCTGTTTCAGGTCCAAGAACACAACTCAACATGGTAACTCATCCTCTAGATGCCAACTTTGTCTACGGTTCAAACAAAGAGGCGTCAGACACTCTTCGGGCCTTTAGAAGAGGAATGATGAAATCATTTCCAGCTTTTAAAGAACTCGGATTGAGGGAACTGCTTCCACTAAGAATGGAAAATCCTGATGACGGATGTCTCCGACCCAGTCCAGATATCTTCTGCTTCTCTGCTGGTAAGAATGCGCTCAGTCTTGTCCGACTGAAGTAACAAATACTCAAGAGATTAGGGTGTTTCTTCATTTGTGAGGTTTTGAAAGCTATGTGCTGTAGCCACCATGGCAGCCAAAGCTAAATATATATTTTCTGCTGTTATACCTTCTGGATAGGCTCGAGACAGAACATTTATATAATTTTTTTGATCTAAAACTTCTTAAATTTATCAAGGATCTCTGTGATTCAGATACAGTTCGTGGTAACGAACTGTAGTAAGGAGCGACCCGGCTCAATAGTAAACGAAACTGTAAACGGAATTTTGATACTAATATATGCATCAAAAGAATCGGATTTTTATGCTAATTTTAAATATGTAAGTTCCATCAAATTTAGTCTTACTCATCAACAGTTACGAGCCTGAGAAAATTTGCCTTGTTTCGGAAAATAGGGGGAAACACCCCTTAAAAGTTATACAATCTTAACGAAAATCCCACCATCGCATTCAGCGTATAAGAGAACCCTGTTGCAGAAGTTTCAAGATCTTATCTACAAAAATGTGGAACTTAGTATTTTTGCCAGAAGATCGACGTGTGCGTATCATCCCCTGGGATAATAATATCGACCAAGAGGTCCTAGAATGTCGCAAGAGAGCTCATTTTAACGGAAATTAAAAGTTTCAGTGCCCTTTTTTGAATGACCAAAACAATTGGAGGGCAACTAGGCCCTCTCCCATGCTCATTTTTTCCCCAAAGTCAACGGATCAGAACTTTGAGATAGCCATTTTGTTCAGCATAGTAAAAAAATATAATAATAACTATGTCTTTGTTGTTGACTTACTTCCCCACAGTCCCCAAGGGAGGGTCTGCAAGTTACAAACTTTGACCAGTGTTTAAACACAGTAATGGTTATTTGGAAGTGTACAGACCCAGGCTACGTGGGAGGATCTTCCCTTGAAGGAATTTGTCATGGGTGACGAGAAATTCCATGAAGAGGGCGCAGGATTTTCTAGCATTATTAAGGAAAAAATAATGAAAAAATAAATATGAAAAAATTTTTCCACTGAAAGTAAGGACCAGCATTAAAACTTAAAACGAAATGAGATTATTACGCATATGGGGGGTTCACCTCCTCCTAAATACCTTTCTCTTTACGCTAAAGTATTTTTAGTAATTTCAACTATTTATTCTAAAGCCTTTGTGGTTCAGAGGAGAATAAGGGCAAGATTAAAGCTCTAATTTAAAGAGCAAGGTATTAACGAGGGGGCAAACCCCCTCATATACATAATAAAAGTATACAAATATAGAAGTTTGTTACATGAGTTAATTTTTAAGTTACGTATATTTTTTACTAATAAAAACGTTCGTTAAAATCAAAAAATTTTTTGCCCTTTTAAGTAACCGAAAAATTGGAGGGCAACTAGGCGTCCTCTCCCACCCTTTTCCCCAAAATCGTGTGGTCAAAACTAAGAGAAAGCTATTTAGCAAAAAAAAAATTAATAGGCAAATTTCATATAAATTATTCATTTGCGGAAAGCCAAAATCAAACATGCGTTACTTCAAAAACGCTCGGAAATTAAATTAAAAAATAAGTTTTTTTAACTGAAAGTAAGGAGCGACATTAAAACTTAAAACGCACAGAAATTACTCCATGTATGAAAGGGGCTATTCTTTTCTCAACGTGTCGCTCTTTTTGCCAAAGTTATTTACTGTTTTATTAAGTAGAATTGAGAGAAAGAGTCAAACTTTAGCATATATATATATATATATATATATATATATATATATATATATATATATATATATATATATATATATATATATATATATATATATATATATATATATATATATATATATATATATATATATATATATATATATATATATATATATATATATATACACGTTATAAAAAACACCTTCACAGTAGGATCATCAACTAAGGGGTGATGAAGTTGCCATGTATTTTAGAAACAAATGAACAAGGGAAACAGATCTTTGAAAGCGAAAATTATTTTGACAGTAAAGGAATATGCAACATTCAGAGTCTTCATTTTGGTAAGAACACCGTTTTAGTTCATACACCACCGTGTTTGTTATAATCATCGAAGGTACAGTGCTGGATTCTTGTGGTACAATCATAAATATTTCTTTACTGAAAAGAACGCTCAGTGTCTTCAAACATTAATCCAGTTCAATTGTCTGTTTCTCTTGACCGTAAAGTCTACATTAAATCTATGAAGAACCTTCCTTTTTTTTTCTTTACAGAAGGCTCATTTCTGTACTTCTGCCAATGACAAGATTTTTTCTTTATGAGCCTGATAATTTATTTAAGTCTCCTTAGAGTAATTTTCTGAGGGGGCTGAGGGAATTATATATCAGTGAATATCAGGCAATGAAAATGCAGACGACTTAAACGACGAATTTTCACATTTTCTCATTTCTCCATTTTTATGGATTTGGAGGACTAACGCTTGGACTTCCTCCGTGTTGCACCTACAACTGTTTTGTGTTACATCTCTACTGGATAATAAATGCTTAGTTTAGGCTATCAGAATGTTTCTGCCTCGAAATAGCAGTTTTTATACCTGATTTACCTATGCAACGGATATTTAAAAACAGGCATAATTTGGATGGAACAACTAGGAGGAACAAATTATGTTTTTTTTACATAAAAACAACCAACATGATTTAAAATCCCTTGCCTTTGGAAAAAAAAACCTTGTGGGCTCTCTTTTTTACCATCATGAGGAAACTCACAGGATTTTCCTAGCAGAAAAGGACAGTGGGCTTCTGAAATTCTAAGAGGCGCTTTGACCTACTATTCTGTCTATATCGAAGTCAAAATTGTTTTAAACTACACATTAATTAAAAAATAAACACCCCCCCCCCGGAAAAAAATTAATAGTCACGCTCCGTCACAATTTTTCTGGAAAAAAGAATTCGTGTTTTTATGTGGAGGAACCTGAGACAACTGAGTCATTGAAATGTGGAATTAGATGGCGCGATTTCCATCAAGGTCGCTTTTTCTTTTCGGAGTTCATTTTTCCTACTGTACTAAAATTGTGCAAATTTTCTTCTGGTACTAATTTTTGAAAGTATATTTCAGATTACCAAATTTGAAATATTTAAAATCAGTATAAAAACAAATTCTATTGATGGGTGCTTTGTAATCAAGATTTTGTTTTCAAAGTTTCAGTATCCATTGAAAAAGGTCATTAAATAAGTAAAGATTGTTACAGTGAACGTTTTAATCTGGAGCTTACTTAAAGTCGAAGGAAGCTTCCACCTCCTTAACACTTACTGTTTATCTTCAAGTCATATTTTTGTACAACAATGCTTCGTGGATAAAAATTTTCCATTAAATATTGTACCCCTTGAAATATTTTCCGAAAGAGGTTTGCTTCAGAAAGACTAAAAATCGGTTTTCAATATTGTGCTCTCTCTGTCCCCCGTCCTCCTTCTGCCCAATATACTTTAATCCATCACCAGCTTACTCAGAAACTTACTTCAATCCCTAGGCAAGATTTATTTCCAGAGGGAGAGAGGAATAACTTAAAGCGACAAAACATTTATGAAATATTAAAAACCAGCAAACTATGAAATAATCGTGAAAATATTTACATTTCGGGAAGGAAACTAAAATCTTCAGGTCGGGAAGATCCGAACTTTGTCGATACACATTTATGGTTTGAGTTGATAGATTTTTAAAGTTATCTTTTCGATATAGGTGATGGTCGAGTTAATCAGCAACCAATGTTAACTACCATTCATCTTCTTCTTCTAAGAGAGCATAATAGAATTGCAACTGAGCTTGGTCGACTTAATCAGCACTGGGATGATGAAAGACTTTTTCAGGTTAGCTATATTACTTTATTACCATTTTTACTGTAACACCCTCGTGTACCCCCATCATTAGGTAACAACCACGTGTAAGATTGAGTAGCATCCAAGTGTGCACTGTCACTACGCAACACCCAAGGTGTGTGCCGCCTTTACGTAACACCCAACACCCACGAGTGCACCTCCATTACGTAACACCAATGTGTAAGACTGTGTCACATTCCACGTTTGCCCCTTCCCCTTTGTCATTACGTAACACCCACGGTCATCTTGAAGTAAGGAAGCCCTGAATCTCGTAGGTTTTTTAAACACCCTCTATTATGTAAGACCCAAAAACAAATATTCCCTATGACGTAACAGGCGCCTGAATTTCTTAAAAAATTAGTAACACCTGCGTCTTGAAAGAATCGCCGTTCACTTTAAATCATTAAAGGAAGAAAGGAGTAGCGGCTATGGATCTGCTGAAAGCCAATGAGGCGTCACTACTGACTTTGAACCTTTTGACGGTAATTGTGTCATCGGTGAACTAAGGAAACAAGCTAAAAGGGCTGAATCCCAAGCACAAGTCAGAGCAAAACAACAGCTGACAGTGAAAAGAGGCACCTGACCTATGAGCCCGTATTTTTTCTAGAAAAGAGCCACTGAGGCCAGATTTTGTCTAACTGATTGTATTTAGGATAACAAACCATATTCAAATTTTTACTCTGACTGGGAAGTAAAAGTAGCTCTCTTCAACTGCCATATTTTTATTTCGGGGTACAAAATGTTCATGTTCATGTACATTTTTGATCTTCCAGGCTTATGGAAGACCCATCCCCCCTTTGTACCCTCCAGTTGGTACTCTTAAGCCAATTTTTGTAAATATCTATATATATTCAAATATAAGACTATTTTGATCAAACTGATCTTGAAAATAAACCTTTCAATTAGGTGTTCTGCCATTAGGTTTTATTTTATGTCAAGGTGAATTAATTCCAATTTTAAGAGCCACATTACGCAATGAAGAGATTCGTTTTCCTAGTTCATTTTCCGTTTGTTTTTAGACTGTTGATGAAAGTAAACTGCTTAAGTTATCAACCATAATCGAACAGTTCGTGGTAACAAACTGTAGTAAGGAGCGACCCGGCTCAGTAGTAACCGAACTCTAAAAAATGAAAATTTGACACTAACAGATTTATCAAGAGAATTTTATTTTTATGCTGATTTCAAATATATAAGTTTCATCAACTTTAGTCTTACCCATAAAGAGTTACAAGCCTGAGAAAATTTGTCTTATTTTCGAAAAAAAGGGCAAAACATCCCTTAAATTATGGAATCCTAATGAAAACCTTGCTATCAGGTTCAGCATATCAGAGAACCCTACTCTAGAGGCTTCAAGCTCCTGTTTGCAATAATGGAGAATTTTGTATTTTTTGCCAGAAGAAAGATCACTGATGCATGTTCATTTGTTTTTCTTTCCCAGGGGTGATCGTATCGACCCGGTGTTCCTAGAATGTCACAAGACGGCTCATTCTGACAGAAATTAACTAGTCTAGTGACCTTTTCTAGTGATAAAAAAGACTGGAGGGCAGCTAGGCCCTCTCCCACGCTCATTTTTTCCTCAAGTCACTGGATCAAAATTTGAGATTTGAGTATTTTTTTGAGCATAGTCGAAAAATCTAATAACTATGTCTTTAATGACAACTTAATCTCCCACAGTCCCCAGGAGAATAGTTCCAAGCTATGAACTTTGCCCATTGTTTGCACATAGTATTGGTAATTGGGAAATATATAAACGTTTTCAGGGCGGTTTGTTCTGCTGGGAGGGGGGTGAAGGGGCCACGTGGGAGGATCTTTCCATGGAAGAATTTATCATAGGGGAAAAGAATTTTCATAAAGGGGGAGCTGGATTTTCCAGCATTACTTAAAAAAAAATGATAAATTGAATAAGAAAAACTCTAGTTTTTCAACTGAAAGTAAGGAGCAAAATTAAAACTTAAAACGAAGAGAAATTATTGAATATAAGAGGGGGTTCATTCCGTCCTCAATACCTCTCTCTTTGCGCTAAAGTATTTACAGTAATTTCAACAGAGCTAGCTATTCTAATCGAACGGTCTTTGTGATTCAGGGGTCATTCTTAAAGTATTGGAACACAAGTTCGAACCTTAGTGTAAAGAGAGAAGTATTGACGAAGCGGTGAACCCCCTCATACATGAAATAAAAATGTAAGAGTATAGAAGTTTTTTCGTAAGATAATTCGTAAGTTACGTATATTTATTACTAATAAAAATGTTCGTTAGTAAAATTAAAAGTTCTAGTGGCCTTTATAAGTAACCAAAAAATAAGAGGGCAACTAAGCCCCCTACCCCCTCCTCTTTTCCTCAAAATCGCCTGATCAAAACTTTGAGAAAGCCATTTAGCCGAAAAAAGTAGAATTAATTTGCAAATTTCGTCTTAATTGCTCAGGTACGATGAGCCGAAATCGAAATCTGTACTAATTCAAAAATGTTCGGAAATTGAATTAAAAGAAAATAATTTTTCTTTACTGAAAGTAAGTAGCAACATTAAAACCTGAAGCAAACAGACATTATTCCGTATATGAAAGTGGCTGTCCCCTTCTCAACGCCCCGCTCTTTACGCTAAAGTTTGACTCTTTCTCACAACTCTACTTTTTAAAACAATAAAAACTTTAGCGTAAAGATTGGGGCGTTCAGGAGGAGAAAACAAAAAGGTGTTTGGGGTGGAACTCCCCTTATATCTAGATCACAACGAATCTAATATTGAAACTGAATATAAATTAGAAAAAATATTAATATTTCAAAAATAATGTAAAGTACTCGATTAGTCAAAACTCAAAACGTATAGACATTTTTTGTAATGTAAGGGAAGATACAGCGCCCTCTATTCCTGGCTCTTTATTGCAAAGGTTTACTTTTTTCTACCAATGAGTTACGAACGAATTCTGTAAAAAGTCGACTAATGTAATAAAAAGTTTATTTATTCTTGAAAGCCTTAAGAATGGAAAGGTTTATTTACTATCATTTACTTTAAATACTAAAACTGCTGGCTTAGGTGTTTTGGAAGGTATTAAGTATATAAATAAAATTAGAGACAGAGCTAGAGGAAGAGTTAGAGACAGAATACTAGAAGAAATAAAATACAATAAGTCCTTGGGTGCAAATACTTGGGCTAATGATTTTTGAAATATGGTGGCTGTGAAGTGAGTTATAAATAACTGAAGGTTATGATATGATTTTCATAACCTCGAAAAAGGGGAAGCATCTCATCGACCCAGTTTTTCCTCTTAGATGAATAATTGAGAAGTGCCTGAGTCATTCAGTCCCCTTTAGTCCTCAGTTTTTACATTATGAATAACCGTTTGATTCAGTCGATATAAGAGCCTTAGCGAAGTTCCTGTCCTTGTATGGTATATTAGATAAATACATTAAAGTGATTAGTGTTATGTATTCGAACCACATTGCGGTGGTGAAGGCAGGAAATGAGGTGAGTTGCTGCTTTCATATTGATTAAGAAACTAAACAAGGTTGCATTCGATCCCCATTTGCCTCGATCATTTTCATGGACTTCGTCCTGAAGAATTCGATAGATTCTATGAGAGAGCGGGAATCGAATAGGAAGATAAGTTCTCCTTGGCTTAAATTCTGGACATGGTTTGAGCGCCCAAGATGAAAGTGTTAACAAAATGAATGACTTTTTGTAAGTTTTAAGAGTTTAAGTTGCAAGATTAGGTTTACAAACATAATTTTAAGCAGACTAACTTTCGAATAGGAATAAATGAAGGTGAAGAGACAACGTTGAATAACGAGAAGATTGATCAAGTGGTTAGCTTCAATTACCTGGGTTGTATTAGTAGTACAAATGATGGATGTAGTGAAGATGTCAAAAGTAGAATTGCTAGGGCCAAGACTGTTTTTTTTTTCACAATTGAAAAAAGTTTGGAAAAATACGAAATAAGTGTGCGAACCAACATTAGAAAATTGGATGCTACAGTGATGACAGTGGTAAAGTATGGCTCTAAAATGGGGATGATTTGGAAGATATGGTAGGATTTGATAGATGTTTTCAAGATGAACTGTCGGCGGGTTTATGGTACCCGTTTGACTAACTGTATTTCCTACAGTGAGCTGTGTGAAAAATGCGGTTCAGTCCTGTTTTTTTGGGCAATAATGAGAGAAACATTGAGATGACTAGGACATGTTCTGTTGATGAAGAATGAGAGATTGCCAAAGATCGTTCTATTCGGTCATCCATCTAGGGACAAGTGAAAAGCATGAACGAGGCTTAAAAAAAACATTGAAAGGAAATTGGAACTCCCTGGGACGGCTTAAAGAGGAAAGCTTCGAACATATTTGGATGGAGGAGGAGCGTACGCTACTGTGTTGGCCTCAAGTGGCTTAGTGCTGAAGTGGGCTGTTTGTAGCAGTAGTAGTAGTAATTGCCAATGCTTTTAGCTCATTACTACTTCAAAGTCTTCGTAGGGGCAGAGAGGAGGCAGATAAATTGGATCCACATATAAATAGGATCATATACTGGGCGTTTCTGAGTTTTGAATTTTAGTGTCACTCTTTACTTTTATTTCAGAAAATTTTGTTTTGCTACTCCATTTTCAAAAGAGAACTTGTTTGCTAATACATGGGCACTTTTTTGCAGATCTAGATCTTAAATTTATTAAATGAAAAAAATCAAGTTTTATAACTGCAAGTAAGGAGCGACATTAAAACTTAAAACGAACAGAAATTATTCCGTTTATGAATGGGGGTTATCCCCTCCTTAATGCCTTGCTCTTTATGCTAAAGTTTGTCTCTTTCTCACAACTCTACTTTAAAAATAAAAAAAAATTAGCGTAAAGAGCGAGGTGTTGAGGAGGAGACAACCCCTTTTATAAACGGAATAATTTCTGTTCATTTTAACTTTTAATGTCACTCCTTACTTGCAATTCAAATTTTTTTTTCATTGAATTTCCGAACGTTTTTGAATTAATGCATGTTTTGATTTTGGCTCACCGCATATGAATCATTAAAACAAAATTTGCATGTTATTTTTTTTGCTAAATGGCTTTCTCATACTTTTGACTGGACGATTTTGATTAAAAAAATGGAGGAGGAGGCCTAGTTGCACTCCAATTTTAGGCTACTTAAAAAGGCAACTAGAAATTTTTATTTTTTTTACGAAGGTTTTTGCTAGTAATAAATATACATAACTTACGAATTAACTTACGTAACGAAATTCCATAATTGTATATTTTTATTACGTATATGGGGTGGTTCTCCCCCTCGTCAATACCTCACTCTTTACACTTAAGATTCAACTTGGTCCCAATTCTTTAAGAATGACCCCTGAATCACAAAAGCCGTAGAATAAATAGTTGAAATTTCTAAAAATACTTTAGCATAAAGAATGAGGTATTGTGGAGGAGCCGAACCCCCTTATATACGTAATAATTTCTGTTCATCTTAGGTTCTAATGCTGCTCCTCACCTTCACCACAAAATTTTTATTATATTTATTTTTTCATTGTTCTTTTAAATGACGCTAGAAAGTCCTACGTCCCCTTCATGGAAATTTTCTTCCCTCATGATAAATTCCTCCACGGAACAATCCTCCCACATAACATCCTCCCCCGGCCCCCCTTTAACGTGAAAAAGTCCCCCTAAAATCTTTTGTACATATCCCAATAACCATTACTTTATGCAAAGAATGGTCAAAGTTTGTGACTTGCAGCCCCTCCCCCGGGGACTGTGGGGGAGCCAATTCTCCCCAAAGACATAATTATTAGTATTTTTCGACCATGCTGAGCAAAATGGCTTTCTCAGAATTTTGATTCAGTAACTTTGGGGGGAAATGAGCGTGGGAGGGGGCCTAGGTGCCCTCCAACTTTTTGGTCACGTAAAAGGGCACTAGAGCTTTTAATGTCAGTTAGAATGAGCCCTCTCGCAACATTCTAGGGCCGCTTGTTCGATAAGATCTCCCATGAAAAAAAAAAACAAAAAAAAAATAAAATAAACACTCATCCGTGATCTGTCTTCTGGCAAAAAATACGCAATTCCACATTTTTGTAGATAGGAGCTTGAAACTTCTACAGTAGGGTTCTCTGATAAGCTTAATCCCATAGTGTGATTTTTGTTAAGACTCTTTGACTTTTAGGGGTGTTTCCTCCTATTTTATAAAATATAACAAATTTTCTCAGGCTCGTAACTAAAATTTGATTCTCTTGATGTAGCTGTTGGTATGGAAGTTCCATTTTTTTAGATTTTCGGTTACTATTGAGCTGGGTCGCTCCTTACTACAGTTCGTTACCACGAACTGTTTGATTATAGTTGCAATATTATGAGTGACAATCAAACTAGTAAGTTTGACTTTCCCATTAAGTTTGTTTGATCGAAGCTCGAACAAGATAGCTTATAGTAAATTGTTTCGCTTTTTCGTTCTCGCTTTGGCAAGAGTGCCAAATTTTATTATCTTTGGAACTTTGGAAGTAAATACATAACTGTCACACAAATCTGGTTAGACCAGCAACTGAACTTCGCTAATTTTAAACTTGAAATTCTTTAGGGGAACACCCTGTTACCTTGGCCAAGGAAATAAAATTAAGGCATGCATTCAACCTTCTTTTGCAAGGGAAGCAACTTTGATATTAATGGTGAATTTTATTTTGAGTTTATTTTCAAACCTCTAATTAAAAAAGAAAGTCAAAACGGTGACTGTTTCCGCCATCAAAGAAGTTAAACGTTTCAAAAATTGACTTGGAGTTGCCTGATTGGCTATACTTATGCTTTTAGTCTGCTATGTTGGAGTTACTACCATCGTCTAAGCACTTAAAAAATTTTGCAACTACATAATATGAACGATTTTTGTCAATTGGATTTTTATGCTTTAGAGAACAGCTGATACTTATGTAACTAAATTTATTTTCAGGAAACAAGACATATAATTGCGGCTATTGTACAGCACATTACATACAGTGAATTCTTGCCTATGGTCCTTGGAAGAGAAGTGATGACCCGTTACAATTTGATTCTAGAAAAAAATGTAAGACTTTCTTTATGCTGTTCTTACCTCCATTATAAACTCTTTTAGTTGGTATGGCCAAACTGTTTAGAATGGATTGGGCGGTCTTGCCATCACTGGTAGTTCGGGCCTCTTTTGTGGCCGAGGCAAAATCTTGATTAGCCCTCCCCCCCTGTCGCCCAAAAATTTTCCGACCATATTTTAAGAAAATTTGCATTTATTAAAAAATATTTCATTTGTTCAAATCTGACTTTTCTCCCTTTAGGTGGGAAAAGATATGGGAAAAATGAAAATTTCAGATTCAGTTGATTTGCTAACTTTTTCAATTTCAGTTTTCTTTGCACGAAAGGAGGGGGTGATACTCCGTACAAGGTGGATGATCCTGATGGAAATTGCACTGCCATATTCAAAATATGTAAAAACATTATTACAGAGGTTTCACGCTCCTATGAGTACAAATATTAAATTTTGATTTTTCCCCCAGAAATTGGTAAGGGCGATAAGGGTGTAGTGTTTATTTCTTCGTTTGGTTATTTTTATTCTTTATTTTATCCAAGAGGTAATCACGTTTAAAGCAGTGATCTTAGAATACCGGGAGAGGGTCCACTCGACGAAAAATAAAAGTTATAGTCCCCTTCAAGTAATGAAAGAGATCGTGCTGTAGGAAACAGTCGGTTTTTGCCATGTTGTGCTGCAAATAAAATTTTCGGTCCGAGTGGTGTGAAAGTACTATCGAGTTAAACTAGTACAATCCCCAATTGGTTAAAGACTATTAACAAGGTATATAAATAGCCTAAAAATTTTAGGTCCTAATGCGGTAATTTGCTGTTTTCTTCCATTTTGTGCTACAAAAGAGAAATTTCAGCTCAAATACGTTTGGATGGTATTCTATTTTTGCACAACATTTGTTGGTAGAGGGGGGGGCTTCAATGGGTCTTCTCTTTGGGAAGTGGCCTCCAACCTCTCAAAGAGCACATCTTTAGGGTCAAATTATCCCTCTATTCGTCATAGGTCCTTCCAATCACTGTGGATAAGGGATTTAACCTCTGATGTCCCATCATTGGAAATAACATATTTGGACTAAATATGTCACATAAATGAAAAGGGGAGAATGATTCCCTAGTCATCGCATAAGCATTTTAGTGTGATTGAAAAGACCATCACAAGTAAGTATGTCATAAAAAGGCTGAGATGAGAATACCTCCCCAATCATTGCATAAGCATTTTTAGTGTGAATTGCAAGGTCACTTCAGTTTGTATAATAAGGTGGGGGGGGATCCTCAAATTAAATATGGAACACATCGAAAATTGTAGGGCCGTTCTGAATAACTTCCATTTAACTATATTTATGCTGATAAGCTTTTTGTTTATTAATTATTTTTGATCATTTTGTTTGTTGCAATTATCTGTTTATTTTTTTTGTAACATAAGTAAAAAACCAAAGTTAATAGAAATAACTTAATAAAAATGAAACCAATAATGAACTTATAATTTACACAAAAATAAAACTAATCTTCAACTAAAACTCAAATTGAACAGAAATGCCTAGACAATGGAACGAGGAAGTCGTATTCCAAGCGTAAAACTAGTACTAATCGCCATCAATAAATAAATGGAACTCAATCCGAACAGAAAGTACAACAAACAACCGAGTCAAACTCAAAACGAGCAAAAATTAACACGAGCAGGGCTGAAAATTCTCATGCCTTCTCAAGACTGGAATACACTTAAGTAAAAACAAAATGACTGTGGATTGTCATTTTAATATGCATGTACTCATATATATTCTTTAGGTTCCCAACCGGTGGTACGCGTACCCCAGGGGGTACGTGAAACCCTCGCAGGGGGTACGCGAAGGTCCCAAAATTAATTTAGTCTACATCTTTAAAACTTGTTTCTGACTCAGTTCCAACATTTCCTTCAAAATCAGATAACATAACCCATTGTACGTAATTTCAGACTCATTTTCAAAACTTTCGCTTTCAGTAACCCGCTAATTTTTCTCCATAGCCGTAAGGTCTCGATTTAAACTCAGCGGGTTCAGTATCTTGTCATCTGTTGAAACATGAAGTTCGTGAATTGTGGTTGCAAACAAAGATGGATAGATTCCTGATCAGGAATAACAAGAAGCCGAATGATGGTACCCAAAACTCTGAACCTGCACCTAAGAAGAAGAAATATGACGAATCATCGGTCAAAGTGCGTCGATATTTGTCAGAATACCTAGGGCTCGGATTTAGTGCGACAAAGTCTGATCCAGTGAATGCACAGTGCGTTCTTTGTGGTCAAGTCTTGGCCAACAGTTCCATGAAACCTGCGCATATGAACCGGCATCTCAGTACTGTGCACCCTTCTCATGTCGGTAAGCCCATAGAGTTTTTCAAGCGTAAACAAGAAGCATTCGCTAGTAACTGTTTGGAAATTGCAAAAGTGGCATCAGTTTCTTCAAAGGCTCTCCGGGCTTCGTATGCTGTTTCATATTTAGTTGCGAAACAGAAAAAACCGCACACCATCGCTGAATGTCTGATATTACCAGCACTAGTGAAAGTCAGTGAAATAATGTTTGACACGAAAACTGCTACTGCCCTTCAGTCTATACCTGTGTCGAACAATACCATTTCAAGAAGGATAGAAGACATTGCAAGCGATATTGTCATGCAGGTTATTGAGCAAATAAAGTTGACGAAGATGATTGTGTTACAGCTTGACGAAAGCACGGATGTGTCAGGTGAAGCCCGGGTGATCGTCTTTGTTCGATATCAAGATTGTTCTGACATAAGAGAAAATATTCTGTTTTGTCAAAACCTACAGTCAAGAACAACAGGAGAAGAACTATTCAAGGTGATTGACAAATTCTTCGCAGAAGGGGGCATCTTGTGGGACTGGTGTCTATCAGTTTGCAGTGATGGAGCTGCCGCCCTAACAGGGAAGAATAATGGGCTCATGGCCTGGATAAGGAAGAAAAATCCAAAGGTGAAGTGGTTGCACTGTATCATTCACAGGCAAGCTCTTGCATCGAAAAGGATGAACGCACATCTGCACGAGACCCTCAACGAGGCTGTAAAAGTGATCAACTTCATCAAAGCCCGACCACTGAACTCAAGAATGTTCAAGTTGCTGTGCCAAGAGATGGGTTCAGAACATCAACATTTACTTCTGCACACAGAAGTTCGCTGGTTGTCTCGTGGGAAGATTTTAAACAGACCTTTCGAGCTTCGACAAGAAGTTCATATGTTTCTTCTGGAGCAAAAATCTGCATTCAGTTCACTTTTTGAAAACCAGGACTGGGTCTGCAGGCTGGCCTATCTTGCGGATATTTTCGACAAACTGAATGACTTGAATCTGTCAATGCAAGGTTTCCGGACAGACGAACTCTCCCTGAATTCGAAGATGTGTGCTTTCATCAAGAAATTGGAGTTCTGGCTTAAAAAGGTTCAAAGAAACAGCGTTAGTGTCTTCCCGACCCTTGACAAGTTTGCGGACGATAGTGAAATTGATAACCTCAACACAATCTGTGATTGTATTCGGGAGCATCTGACAAAGTTGCGAGATGAACTTGTGTCATATTTCCCATCGATTATGAACCAAGATAGAACGCAGGATTGGATCCAAAATCCATTTGTTGAAGACGTGACCTCAAGCTCCGGTCTTAGTGACAAGCTTACAGAGAATCTGATCGAACTTGCCAGTGATCGCGCCTTAGAACTGAAATTCCAAAATGTAACTGTTTCCCAGTTTTGGCTGGAGGTGAAAGGAGAATACAAGGAACTAAGTGAAATCGCCATGTCTGCTTTGTTACCATTCGGATCCACTTACCTTTGTGAAGTGTCATTTTCGGCAATGTCATTGATCAAAACCAAACACAGAAACAGACTGAGTGTACAAAATGACCTTATAATTGCCGTTAGTGACATCGAGCCAAGATTTGATAATATTTTAGCAAAAAAGCAGCCTCAAGTTTCTCATTGATTTTGTACGTACATTTAAGCACCGTCATATTGGACAATAAATCTCGTGTTTTTGAAAATCTGATTTTAGTTAAGAAAAAAGTAAAACAACGATTCTCAAGAAAGGGGTACGCAAACTTTTTGGGCCTTGACTAGGGGTACGCGGACCGAAAAAGGTTGGGAACCACTGCTTTAAAGTTGTAATATCTTTTCATTTATTAAAGTTAAAAATTGAAAATATTTCAAATGCATTTTTTAAAATTAAATCATACAATAAATAACCGAGTCAAACTCAAAACGAGCGAAAATTAACACGAGTAGGGCTGGAAACACCTATGCCTTCTCAAGACCAGAACATAATTTGCAGAATAGTTCTCTTAAAGTTTGATTTGATATGTTCTGGGGAACGATAGGATTGTTGGGGAGGGGTTGCTTGTCCTCCATTCACTTTTGAATTTTAAAAAGGGTATTAGATCTTTCAACTTATAATCGAATGCGCCACATTCGACCCGAGCCTTATACAACCATTCCTTTTATACCCGGGCATAATTTACAACCCTTGCACTTGGGCTCTAGAGGGCTGTGTCCACCTTGAAGCCATTGTTATATACTCTTTGGACTAATGTGAACAAAATAGCTATCTCACAATTTTGATTGATTGTGCTTGGGGAAAAAAGGTTCTCAGGGAGAAGGGGTGGAGGTCTAGTTGCCCTCCATCAATTTTGACTCTGAAAAGGGAACCATAACTATATATTTCCAATCAAATGAGCTTCCTCTAAAGTTAAAACAACCACACCTTCCATAAAAAGGTTATATGCCCCAGGAGTATAACTTATAACCCTGGCATTCAAACTCTGGGGGGTTGTGTCAATCTCAAAAGCCATGCTACGTGACATTTGGACTATTTTTGAACAAATGGCTATATCAAAATTTCCATCGGATGCATTTGGGGAAAATAAATTATATGGGGGGGGGAGCAAGTTGCCCTCTTATCATTTTGACTCTTAAAAAGGGCCCTAGAATTTCTACTTACCAATCCACTCAACCCCCTCCGTAGTTTATACCAGCACCATTTCCGTTTGAACTTTAAATACACAATTTAGTGGGACTTTACACTGAACAAAATGTCTATCTCAAAATTTTTATTGAATAGTTTTGAGGGAATGATTGGCATTAGAAGAGGAGGGGTAGCTGTCCTACAATCACTTTGACTCCAAAAAAATATACTAGAACTTCTGATTAGAAGTTCTATAAGCCCTCTCCGAAGCATGTATAACCACCATTTCTAATAAAACCTTATACAACCCTTGGGCACAACTTACTACCCTTGCCCTGTGGGAGGGTGTCATCCTCAAGGACATAATTTCTGAACCTTTTAACTACGTTAATTTTTTATTGAATGTGTTTAGGGTAATGATGGGTTTGGAGGGGGGGTGTAGGTGCCCTGCGATCACTTTGACTCTTGATTGGCCCCTCCAATCAAATGAGGCTTTTTTAAATTTCAAACGACCACCCCTTCCCGGCTGACTGCCGTATTTCAAACAGTAGGCTGTAAAAAAAAAAAAAATGTGGTTCAATTCTGAGTTCTAGGGCTATAATGAAAAACAGGTTGAGATAGCTAGGGTACGTTGTGAGGATGAAGGATGACAGATTGCCGAAAATTTTCCTTCTTGGCCACCCGTCTAGGGCTAAGCGGAAAGCAGGTCGTCCTCGTCTGGTGTGGGAGGACGTCATAAAGAAAGATTTAAAGGAAATGGGAACTTCCTGGGAAGGTGTGAAGAGAGAGGCTTTAAATAGATTGAGGTGGAAGAGGAGCGTGCGTAGCTGTGTTAGCCTCAGGTGGCTTGGTGCAGCAGTCAGTTATTAGTAGTAGTAGTAGCAGTAGTAGTAGGAGTAGTAGTAGTAGTAGAGTAGTAGTAGTAGTAGTAGTCTTAGTAGTAGTAGTAGTAGTAGTAGTAGTAGTAGTAGTAATAGTAGTAGTAGTAGTAGTAGTAGTAGTAGTAGTAGTAGTAGTAGTACAAGTAGTAGTAGAACATCTGATTTCCAATCAGGTGAGACTCATTCCGGAGTTTATACGGCCGCCCTTTCCATAAAAGCTTTATATGCCCTAGGGGCGTAACTTACAATCCTTGCGGTGAGGGCTGGAGGAGGGGTTGTCATCATCAAAGACATAATTTATGGACCTTTTAACTACGTTGAACGAAATGATTATTTCAAAATTTTGATTGAATGTGTATGGGGTAATGATGGGTGTGGGGGGGGGGAGTTAGCTTCCTTCCAATCAATACGACAAATGGCTATTTAAAAATTTTTATCGGATGGATTTGTGGAAAATAAGACTTGGGGGGGGGGCTGCCCTCCAATCACTTTGACTCATAAGAAGGGTACTAGAATATCTGATATAAATAACGACGAAGACCACACTGCCTTTCCATAACAAACAAATACAAAGTAGAAACAATAGGGAAAATCGTTTTAAGACAATGGAAATCAGTTCTGTGAATATTTCGGCCCTATATCCAAGGGCCGTCTTCAGCACAATACGAGAACAAGAAAGAAAATATTTATATATAAATAAACTTACATTAAATTGCGAGAATTAAAACTAAATAATGTTTTTAACAACTTTTTTTTAAAACAGCCCTAGCATCCTTACTTCAACGAAGTTCAACCAGGACTGACAAAAAGAATGAAGTGAGAATATAAGCTCATTCAAACTAAACAGAACAAAGTGATTAAATGCGATTTCTCAGAGCCAACCTTACTTTTTTAGCAGCCTGTCTGAAAGGCCTTTTTGTAGCTGGCTCAATACTATTATAAATCGGTTTAGTAAAATATTTTGTTAGATCATTTTTAATTAAATTTGAGTATAAATAATTTAGTAAGTATTCCCCTAAGTCCCTGTTCAAAGATATATTATTATTTATTTTGAAATTAATTTCGATTGATTCTCGAACCATCTGTTTTATTCCCAAATCATTACTGATGAGTGAAGATTTTTCAAAAAGTATCGTGTGGGATGGATTATTAAATATATGCCAACCAAAAGCAGAATGAAAGGAGTTGTTGGAACTATTTGAAATTAATGCCTTGTCTATGTCTTTTTTATGCTGTTGTAACCGTTTTTCTAGATTCTAATGGGTCCTGCCGACATGGTAATTTCCACAATCACAGGGTTTTTGATAGACCCCTCTTTGGCGAGTAACTGGGGTCATATCTTTACTGGAATTTAAGAAATTAATGATTATAAAATTATTAGTAAAAACTACGTACAGATTATTTTGTGCAAATATTTTTTTTTACTTTTGTAGTGATGTTTGGGATATTCGGAAGATAGACAATATTTGAGGGCTTATCAGTTGCCTCACATTGTGAAATATCTTCTTCGATTTTACAAGAATGTCTTTTTATTCTACGGTTAATTATTTTGTCAAACAGTTCGTGGTAACGAACTGTAGTAAGGAGCGACCCGGCTCAATAGTAAACGAAACTCTAAAAAACGGAATTTTGATGCTAAAAGATACATCAAAAGAATCGAATTTTCATGCTGATTCTAGATATATAAGTTTCATTAAATTTAATCTTTGTCATCAAAAGTTACGAGCCTGAGAAAATTTGCCTTATATTGGAAAATAGGAGGAAACACCCCCTAAAAGTCATAGAATCTTAACGAAAATCACAGCATCGTGTTCAGCGTATAAGAGAACCCTATATCGAAAATTCAATCAAGCTCCTATCTACAAAAATGTGGAATTTCGTTTTTTTTTGCCAGAAGACAGATCACAGGTGCGTGTTTTTTTTTTTTTTTTTTTTTTTTTTTTTTTTTTTTTTTTTTTTTTTTTTTTTTTTTTTCATGGGGTCATCGTATTGACCAAATGGTACTAGAATCTCGCAAGAGGGCTCATTCTAACGGAAATGAAAATTTCTAGTGCCCTATATAATTGACCAAAAAAATTGGAGGGCACCTAGGCCCTCTCCCACGCTCATTTTTTTCCCAAAGTCAACGGATCCAAATTTTGAGATAGCCATTTTGTTCCGCATAAACGAAAACGATATTAACTATGTCTTTGGAATGACTCAATCCCCCACAGTCCGTGGGGGAGGGGCTGCAAGTTACAAACTTTGTCCGGTGTTTACATACAGTAATGGTTATTGGGAAGTGTACAGACGTTTTCAGGGGGATTTTTTTGGTTTGGGGTGGGGTTGAGGGGAGGAGGCTATGTGGGAGGATCTTCTCTTGGAGTAATATGTCATGGGGGAAGAGAAATTCAATGAAAAGGGCGCGGGATTTTCTAGCATTACTATAAAAAAAACAATGAAAATTTAAACACAAAAAAGTTTTTCGACTGAAAGTAAAGAGTAGCATTAAAACTTAAAACTACCAGAGATTATTACGCATATGAGGGGTTCTAAAAATACTTTAGCATAAAGTGCGAGGTATTTAGGAGGAGATAAATACCTTGCTCTTTATGCTAAGTATTTTTAGTAATTTCAACTACTCATTCCACGGCCTTTCTGATTCAAGGGTCATTCTTAAAGAATTGAGACAAAACTTAAGATTTAGTGTAAAAGGCGAGGTATTAACGACGGGACAAACCCCCTCATATACATAATAAAAAATATAAGAGCATAAAAGTTTGTTACGTAAGTTAATTTTAAGTTACGTATATTTTTTACTAATAAAAACTTTCATTAAAAATTAAAAGTTCTAGTTGCCTTTTTAAGTAACCGAAAAATGGGAGGGCAACTAGGCCTCCTTCCCACCCCTTATTTCTCAAAATCGTCTGATCAAAACTAAGAGAAAGCCGTTTAGCCAAAGAAAAATTAATATGCAAATTTCATTTTACTAATTAATGTGCGGAGACCCAAAATCAAAAATGCATTAATTCAAAAACGTTCAGAAATTAAAAAAAAAACTAGTTTTTTAAACTGAAAGTAAGGAGCGATATTAAAACTTAAAAGGGACAGAAATTACTCCGTATATGAAATGGATTGTCCCCTCCGCAATCCCTTGCTCTTTACGCTAAAGTTTGATTCTTTGTCACAATTCTACATTTTAAAACAATTAAAAACTTTAGCATAAAGAGCGAGGGATTGCGGAGGGGACAACCCATTTCATATACGGAGTAATTTCTGTCCGTTTTAAGTTTTAATATCGCTCCTTACTTTCAGTTTAAAAAACTTGTTTTTTTTATTTAATTAATAAAAGGAATGGGGTATCCATTACCAAAAAGAATATCTCTGATAAAGTTTATTTCTGCATTTATATACGAATCGGAGCAAATATTCTGGGCACGATCGGTGAGGGAAGATACAACTGCTCTTTTAACTTGTGGGGGGTGATTTGAATTAAAGTGAAGATATCTATTGTTTTGTGTTGGCTTTCGATAGATAGTAAAATCCAGTTTATCAGCATTACGAATAATTAACACATCTAGAAACGGTAGTTTATTTTCAATTTCAACTTCTAGGGTGAACTGCAAATTTCGATCATAAGTGTTAAGATGATCTAAGAAGCCCCGAAGTTCAGCTTCCCCATAATTCCAAAGTGAAATTACGTCATTCATATAACGACCTCAATAGACGTGTTTTAAAAAATAAGAATTTGATGCCCAACTTTCAAGGTTCTCGACATAAATATTTGCCAGTAGCCCTGATAAAGGTGCCTCCATGGGTAACCCATTTTTTTGCTAATAAAAAGACAGGAAATTGAAAATACATAGAAAACTTATTACAAATTTTAACCAGAGTCATTAAAACTTCACAGTCAATTTCCGTCGCTGAAGCCTCGATTAAGTGGTAATTTTCTTCTATTTTGTTTTTTTAATAATTCCTCAGAAATAGTCACATCTATATTTGTATACATTGAAAGAATGTCAAAACTAATAACTATTGTGTTTTCTGACATACTTGTGTTGCTAAGTTTTTCAACCAAATCTGCCGAATTATGAATATAGGAATTTTGAGAATACAGTAAAGGTTTGAAAGCTGTCCAAAGCCATTTCCTAATAATGGCAGTGAGGCTTCAGTACACTCTACGATAGGTCTTAAGGGAATAGTTAATCACTTTGTTCTCTTTAGTTTGAATGAATTTATATTCTCACTTCATTCTTTTTGTCAGTCCTGGTTGAACTTCGTTGAAGTAAGGATGCTAGGGCTGTTTTTTTTTAAGTTTTTAAAAAACATTATTTAGTTTTAACTGTCACAATTTAATGTAAGTTTATTTATATATACATATTTTCTCTCTTGTTCTCGTATTGTGCTGAAGACGGCCCTTGTACATAGGGCCGAAATATTCACAGATCTGATTTCCACTGTCTTGAAAAGATTTTCCCTATTGTTTATACTTTGTATTTGTTAGCATCTGATAACCTAGAAAATTAGCCCGTTCCAGAGTTTTCACGACCACCCTTTCCATAAAAAGGCTTATAAGCCCTCGGGGCATAACTTACAACCCTTGGGTTGCCTAGGGGAGGGGTTGTCATCTTCAAAGACATAATTTGCAGACCTTTAAACTACGTCAAAAAAATGGCTATCTCAAAACTTTGATTAGATGTGTTTTGGGATTTGATGGGCGTGGAGGAGGGTTTGCCCTTCAATCACTTTTGACTATTAAAAACGGCACTGGGTCTTTCAATTTCCAATCGAATGAGCTTTTTCGAAGTTTCTACGACAACAACTGGCCATCTCAAAATTTCTATGTAATACATTTCGTGAAAATATGAGGGGGGAAATCTACGCTCTGACAACTCCGAATCTTAAAAAGGGCACTAGAAATTATGATTGCCAATACAATGTATCCCCTCTGAAGTTTATGCTGCCATCTTTTCTATTTGAACCTTATATTGCTCCAGGGCATAACTTACAACGCTCACCTTGAGGGCTGTGGGGAGGTTGTCATCCTTAAATACATTATTTCCGAACCTTTCAACTACGTTGAATAAAATGGCTATCTTAAAATTTTGATTGGATGTCTTTGGGAAAACGGTAGGCGTGGGAGTGGAGTTATTTGCCCTTCAATCACTTTCAACAATTAAAAAGGGCACTAGTCCCTTCGATTTCCAACCAAATGAGTACTTTTTGAAGTTTCTATGGCAACTCCTTTGATACGAAGTGCCCTGGTCTAAGACAAACAAACGAACCAAAAAAAAAAAAATAATAAAAGTAAAAAATTAAAATTACATAAATAAATAATACATTTTGCCGACATCGCTCTTTATTTAGGCAGCGCTATTGTGCTGTCAATAAAATATCGTATCACATTTTTAACTGTAAAATGGCAGAAAGGGGAAGGGGCATTCCCCTAGAGCAATATTTTTCGAGCATATCTTACTCTAAATATATAAACATCATGACAAGAAAAGTTATTAACATTTCAAAGCCTCCTCAAAAAATGTGTTGTCATTTTCGAAGCATTACAATGTGAAAGCTTAACTTCAACTTTAAGGCCAGGAGCAGTTAACATGGGATAACTCATTATATTTATATCATACAGAATGCGTTATTAGAAACAGAAAGGAAATGCTATAGAAACATACGTTTATAGTAATTACAATAAAGAAATTGAAGACAAACTGTTTCAATCGAAAATGGGGTCTAAAAAGGACAAAATAATTTTTTTTTTGAATAGCTTAAAATTTTTATTTTTAAGTCTTAGGGTCAAGAGAACCCAAAAACAAATTTGGTTCACCTGAAAATGGGTCAAATATTTTTTTTTCCGGTTAGAATTGAAAGGTAAGTGATGCACCAAAACGGGCCAATATCTTTCATGTCTCCGATTGGTCACCTTATCTTTCACCTTAAATCTGTAAGTCCTTGTGGCAAGCCGACCCAATTTAGAAATAAAACTGAAACTAATTTTGGCTGTGTTGACTCGTTACGTCTGGAAATAGAAGGAATTTGTTTATTCAGTTTCTGGCTTAAAAGCTGAGGGGGACTTAGATATGGACAGGTACAGATCAAGGAAGAGAAACCTTTGAAAAAAAAGGTTCCGTTGATATTTTTGCCCTAAGAAACTAGACGACGAAAATTCTGTTTTCTTCAAGCAGTGTCTGAAACTTACAAGGCATGTAGTACCTCCTTTGGTCCCTCCTTGGGACCAAAGGAGGTCCCATAGGTTAACTAAGTGAAGACGACAGTTTTGAAAGAAATGTTCAGTTTCAATTCCGCCTTTGTATAAGTTCATGATTCAGCTCCATATGCCTTATAAGCCGATCGGCTTATAAGCCATAAAGACAAAGATAATGAGACCTAAATAAAGACACAAGATTCAGATGAGCATAACAAAGATGTTTGGGTGTATTTTGTCGTGGGGCAGACCTCATTTTTTGACACAACTCTTTTCTTAGGGATACACAAAACACCGCTATGACCCAAGTCTTGAGCCATCTCAGTTGGATGCTTTTGGTGCTGCTGCTTTTCGTCTTCATACATTGCTGCCTTCTACTGTTGAAAGATGGAACAAAAATCATAAATACCACCGTAAGTTTGTTTCTTGTTTAAATTTCACTACACGTTTGTCTATGTACTTTAAGTTTTTTATTGTAAATTGTATAGTAGTTAAGATTTAACGTACCATATAGACTTTATTCATTCAAAGTAACACTTAGCAGGGGTACTTTAATAAACACTTTATTTATATAGCAAAAGAATTATAGAACTGGTTATTGAAGTATGAGATAAAGAAATGTTATATAGCTACCCAAAACTAAAATCAGAATGTTTTTAATGGACAAACCACCGAAAACTAAAATTAGAATGCTTTTTGATGAGCAAACTTTAAACCCCTATTAGAATTCTGTTAAAACTTGATTTAGGTTGCTGATTTGCATTACCTTGCTTTCGTAGCACTTGATAGGCTTTTCTGACAAAAGCATTGCGGATCGCTTTTGTTTCTTTTGTTGAAAAACCATGATTCTGTGGCTATAAGCCCGTTAAAGTATAAAATTTTGTGGCTCGAGAATTCTTTTTCAAACATTTAGGAACAAAACAAAAAAACAAAGCAAATGATGACATGTATTTTAGAGGCGTTATGAAATACGTTGCTTTAAAACCAGCTTTATTCTCTACTTCCTGACACACATTCAATTTTGTTAGTTTCAAAATGTACCATGTATAAAAGCTTAATTTTTTTTTCTTTCCCTCAAAGCATAAAACCCAATCTATATTTTTATTTTCAAATTTGCAGTGTCTACAAGCTATTGCTACGTCACTTTGCCTCAAAATGCAATTAAATAAAAAAAAAAACAAGTTTTTTTAAATGAAAGTAAGGAGCAACATTAAAACTTAAAATGAACAGAAATTACTTCGTATATGAAAGGGGCTTTTCCTCCTCAACGCCTCGCTCTTTACGCTAAAGTTTGACTCTTTCTCTTAACTCTATTTTTAAAACAGTAAGAAACTTTAGCGTAAAGAGCGGGGCGGAGGAAAAGCCCCTTTCATATACAGAGTAATTTATAGCTTTCAGAAAGGTATAGCTTTCTGATATCTTTACTCAGAAAGGAGCAAAGACAAACCCTCAAATTCTTCAGCAATGAGGGAACTGCTAAACTTTAAGAATTAAATGTAACCCCTTAGCTCTATCTCAATCACAAATAAGACCAAATAAAATCAAATACTTAACAGAATCACAAACAGAAATGGCTTGCATAGATGACACCATTTTTGGACCTGTGAAAAAAAATGTCCTTTTTTGATTTCTAGATTTTTCTATTTATTTTAATCTATCTATTTATTCTATCTGTTTAATTTGGAATGTCAATCTATCTTCAGTTTGGAATTGTCCACTGCCTGCTTAGTTGGATATTTCTACTCAAAAGTAGAAACGAGTCTCGAAGGAACGGAAACCTGGCACAAGAGGTTCAGATAGTCTTCTCTAATACACAATGCGAAGGTCCCATTCAGCCCATACGCTATGGGCTCTGGCTCATAGAAAAGTGACAACGATCATTTTTGAACCCATTTAAGAATTATACATCGCTTTCTAAAATCTAATATAATATGTGGTAATTCAGCTAGAGTTCCACATTTTACGAAAGGACCTCAGAGGCTAGGTCCCTTCTACTTCCTGGAAATATCCTTAAATGTAGTTGTTACTTAAATTTCAACACACTTGATGTTTATTTAAGAGCCAATCATTGCACTTATAGTTTTTCAGGGTCCCCCCTTCTCCCCTCAAAAAGCAAACTAATACCAGCTTGCAAAGGAAAAATGTTGCCAAATTTTTTTTTCAAGAAATGAGCGGAACTTTTTTTTTGCCCAGAACTCTCTGCCAGAAACCCCTTCATATTGAAAATAATATCCTAAAAGTTTGTCGACATGTTCGTTCATTTTACCAATTACAGAGATTTTAGTTTTCATGATTTTATATAGAATGACTTCTTTTTCATTTTTTTAGAATCAAGAAGACTCAGTGAAATTTTGCGACGACCGTTTGATATGTACAAACCTGGAGTGTGTGATGAATACATGCTGGGCATGATGAACCAAGTAGCTCAAGCTATGGATGAATCCATGACTCAAGAAGTTAGTTTATACTTTTTAATCTGTCGCACAGAAGTTTGGGCTCTTTTACTAATTATAGTGAATTTAGTAAGTTTTAGGGAGAAGGGCGCATTTTGGGTTTCTGTATAAGTAGTTATATTCACTAATTAAAATTTGTGTTCCCAATTTCGTCCTCTTTTTTGTTAGGAACAATAAGTCAAATTTTTCTTTAGGCTTAGATGTGTTTTCACTGTTAAACCCTAAAATTTTCTGACTGTCACATTCAATTAAAAAGTCAATAAAACAATCTTCAAATTAAAAAAAAACTGTAAGTAAGGCTAACATTTAAGTCATATATACGAAAAAGCCAAAAATAGTTATATTTTTAATCGGCACTTTCTCATATCGAAGATGCATAACGCAGTAAAATTATTTTGACTTATAAAAAAACAAAATTAAAGGTAAAAAAAAAAATTGCCTTCGGGAGGTTTTACTAGTCGAGCTATAATTACCATAAAATTTAATTGATCAAAATTACAAAATTATGTGATAAAAACTGTATGTAACACACTAAACATATTAAATTCCTCGTTTCTTTTGAAATATTTAAGATGTTTTACTTCGCTCAATTGACTTCCATGCTAGTTAAGTGCTTGTATTTTTTTTTAGATACAATTAACAAGTAACTATACCAATGTAGCAATACCTTTAAATATCAGTGAATGATGATTTCATAATATACTATCATATAAATTCCCTATATAAAAATTTGTCAAAAAAAGACTCATGAAGGCCAGAAATAAAGCGAAATTTTACGCACTTTTGTCAGGAATTTTAAATGTTGGAAAACACTTCTCAATGAATAGTAATGTTTAATTTTTATAGGTAACAAATCACCTTTTCCAAGACGAAGACAAGCGATGGGGTCTTGATCTGGCTGCCATTAATATCCAACGTGGCCGAGATCACGGTATCCCTAGCTACAATGCATTTAGAGAGTACTGTGGCTTGAATCGAGCTAGATCGTGGGATGATCTTATTGGAGTTTTCACAAACGAAACTTTCAGAGCTTACACAGCCCTTTATAGGTAAATTGAAACGTATTCGTTCAAATTTATTCAGATGTAACACAACGTGTCGTTTTTGAGAAATCAAAAATATTTATTATCAATATTTTGGCTCCTTGCATGTAATTTGCATCTCTGCCAGTGCTGTAACACTGATTTTATGATAAAACTCTATTTATTTTAAACTTTATTCACGAAATTTGGCTAATTCTGTGTAGATATAACATAGTCGAAAATCCAGAATAAATCCTGTAAAAGAGGCTGTGATCCCCGAGGCTCTTGGGGATCAGAAAACGATTTTGATGACTTACAATTTTAGGATAGACAGATTTCTGATTCAGATCTATTTTTGTTTTTAAAGCCTAGTGATTTGGATATAGTGGTATTAAAAAATCCATATAAAACCAATTCTGTTTACTTTTGGATTTGTATTAGTTTTATCTTTTAGACTTTATCTAAAGTATCATAAGTCGTAGTTTGTTTTGGTTTAATACATGACTTCTGGAAATCTTACATTACAGTAGGCCTGAAGACCATGTAGGCATTTGTTGTGTATCTTTGTATTTGTTATTTATTCGAAAACTGAAATTGTTTGGTTTGCTTTTTATATTATTTTGGCTTCAAGTATTTTTAATGCCCAGACTTGTAGCTCGAAAGAAATGTCTGTATGTTTCATCCACTTCCCAAAAGTTATGTTCCCCATAATTATGGTTTTGAAATATTACTGCAACTTTCAATTATGCTCAGGGTCAAATTATATAATAATTGATTTGAAACTGATATCAGAATCAACAATTACACATATCTTAATTTCAAACCCTTTGCAAATAATGAAACCAAAAGTTATAATAACGTTAAGCACAAGCTTGAGGAAGCAGGGAGACAAGAAAAAATGCATCGTATATTTACAAAAAAAGGCTGTGAGCATAAAGCAGAACCAGAAAAAGGGTAAAGAAATAAGATACTTTAAGAGACGCCACTGGAATTAAAATTTATTCAATAAACGTAAAACCATTTCGAGTCTATTGAAATAAACTAGAATAAGGAATGAGCATGGAAATGGGAGGCAAGTAAAACTAGACAAAAAACAATACTTGACATCTTTCTTGGCCTATGTGATATTTCTAAGTCAGTTGTATTAAACCCATTCAAACTAAAATCAGTTCTTTGGAGCCGTTCGACACACTGAAAGATGCAAATAAAGAACTTAATAGCACATTTCGGTACCCAAGAATTTTAAATGTGTTTAAATTTGAGTTTACAGGGTACTAATGGCGGTATCCTATAAAGATTAATAAAATAAAGGGGATGGATAGACAGCAATCACGTGTTTGCTGGCCATTGTTGGGATCATTACTTTGCAAAATTAGGACACTATTGAATCTGAAGTCAGGAGTACAGATGTTAAGAAACTGGAGACAAACTGTTTTGGAGAGTTTGATTCTACCTTTCCCCCTCCCTAAAGATCAAAAATTGAAATCCTACAAAACACCCGAAACCTTTAAAAATAAGGGGAAAGGCAAAGGTGAGCTTTCCTAGACCTTCCCCCTCCTCCGTGGAACCATATAAAAATAACGCAAATGGGATATTATATTTGTATTACATACATAATTCAAATTTGCATACTATTATGGTCGATTATAACATATGTAATAACAAAATTTATTATTCATACTGGTTCTAAATCTGGAATGTTTTAAAGTTACTCACGAAAGGCTATTCACTTCGAAATTGCTATAATTTTAGAAACAAGGAATAAAATCCTCTCGAACCCAAACCCAAAAAGCCATATAAAAAATTATCAAGCATCCTAGAAAAAAAACGAACCACTTTGTCATCACCTTTACTCAATATACTCTTTAAAATAACCATCACTTTCACCCAAGTCGCTATTTAAATTAATTTTTCTGTTTCCATTTCTGCTTCTGAATAGCATTGGTTTATTGAATTTAGGTCCCAAAATTAGCATGCTGATGCCGTGATTCTACATCCCAGTAGGTTTTAAAATTTTTGGTTTTTGCTAACTTTTCCGTCTTGGGCAACTGCAATTAAGGAAAATGTATTCAGAGAGTGACTACCTATCTTGTTATCTACCGCTGCTCATTTATTTACCTACTAAAACTTTAATTAATTGAGCCACGCCGATGCAAATAGCACCCATGGAATACTTCAGCCGATTAAACCAAACACTTCCTTCGTGACATTTCATGTTCTGCTTTTTCACCATATGTGTGCTTATTCAGATTGACCCAAGACAATTTCATTTTACCTGAAATTGTTATTTTACTTTCAATTTACCTGAAAGTTAAGCACTGCTGAATAAAGTAAAGAACTGGCAAAGAAAACTAAGAAACTATATTTACTGCCCCTTCCAAAAAACGAAGTGTAATGAGATGATATTTACAGTTCAGAATTAAATTTCACGATCCTGTCTCTGAAACTAGGGATTCTCGTTAAATTTTGCTGGGAGTCCTGGTACAACATAGTGAAACGGATTTGGTACATGAATTAAACTGTGAATCCCGTTCGCCGGCCAAAATTTATTGCCCATAGGAAATGCTGCTTCATAAATAGCAGTGTTTGAGCTGTTTGCCAGTTACCCAGCTGTTACCTAGTAGTTTTTAAGGTGACAACATAACTTTTAAAGATGTACCATCCGTTTGTACATTTGAATTACTTACTTCGAAATTTTGTGCAACTGATCCATTGTTGCAAATATGTAGATATTTCTTGAAGTATTTATATTTAATTTATTTTAGTTTTTAATTTTTGATTGATTGCATCATAACTGCTCTGAACACTAAAAAAAGAAAACAGAAAGAGGAGATAACATTTGTGTAGTCTGCAAACAAAGGTAGGAAATAGCATGGCTATGTAGATGGTCCTTTCATACAAACAGATAAATCCAATGTCATATAATAGAAGAGTTAAGGAGCTAAGACCCTGAAACCAGTCTTTCAACGACTTTCAAACGTAGACATGAAAATTCAAAATAAATAATGTGCTCTGCTATTCTGTTTGACATTTACAAATTAATAGAACAATTTCGTCAATTGTGACCTGAATGATTTACCAACCTAAGCTTTAAGCATGAAAGCTTGATTTAAGTAGACTCCCCAATATATTGGAAGAAGAAAAACAATATTATTAGCTTTTGTATAATTCAACTTTATGTCTGTTCAACTCTCCATCTTGCGTAGTTCTCTATTATCTGCCAGTGCTCTGATATATTTTCTGCCTCTTTTCTAATTATGATTTTTGCGTCTTTCTCTTTATCTTGTTTGTAGCTCTTCTAAAATACTTGTGTCTGGTTTCATTTGAAACATTGACTAAACAAAATTAAAAATATTTTAACATATACAGGATACAAGCATTTAATAATTCTTGTGTTTTATGAGTAAAATAAAATTACAGCTTTGAAAGGACAAAGCATGTGGGCAGTTGTCACCGTCCATTGGGGTAAATGAAAAATTAATGCAAGATTTTGGTTTGCTTTTTTAATTACCCTGCTGATATCTGAATATTGATTAATTCAGTACCACTGATATAAAATACCTTACTTCTATGTAAAAGCTTAGGGGGTAAGGAAAATAAGTTCCTGCTTAGTAATATCTCCTCAAATATTGCATCAAGCATGAATAACATCCCCCTTCATGTTAAGTAAAAATCTATCTGCATGAAAAACTAAAACAATATCTGAGTTAAATAAACACACGAATTACTTGTTTCTCAATATCTTAAAACCTGAAAATAAGTTCTTGCCTAGTAATATCCCCCAAATATTGTTTGTCAACAAGATAAAATGATAATTATTTGTTTATGATCAAGGCGTGCAACCAAGCTTAATAGCTAGTAGTATTATTTTTTATCAATTGGAATATTTCTAGTCATCCTGATGATCTGGATCTTTGGTCTGCTGGCATATCAGAAAAATCTCGACCTGGAAGTTTAGTTGGTCCCGTATTTTCTTGCATCATTGCAAAGAATTTCTATAATTTAAAGTTTGGTGATAGATTCTGGTACGAAAATCAAGGATATCCAAGTGCATTTACTCCAGGTAATTTTTTTCCCTGCACTATTGCTATTCTTTTTTATATCTACAGTTTATCCATCACCCTTACTAATAGTCCTGCCATGGTAGGTGAGTCGACCAACAGGCTATTTTTTTTGTAATTTACTTTTGCCTCTTTTATCCCTTACTTCAGTGACTCTACCCTCTCAGTACTAATATTCAAGCCTTTTCTCATGCTGAAATCTCTCAGAATCTCGAAAATTATTCATTTCACTACATTTTTGTCTAGTACACATAAAATGTCTGCGAAATTTAAGTCGAAAGGGGTTTTACCTTCCCATTAAAACCATATTTTCAACGAGGATCGACAAAAGTAATCCTCAGAAATGGGTTAAAATATAAACCAGATTAATTCAGGATTCCGACCAGACCTATTTTCAGCTTAGCGACCAATCTTAAACTTAACAGCGCCATTCTTCTGCATAATCGCAATCATTTTAACAAACTGATCTGGTATACAATACTAGAATAAGACCTTCACTAAAACTTTTTATTCAAACATTTTATTGAATAAATTGCCTTTTAATTATCAATAAAACTCAGGACAGTAGGTACTTGATTATTCAGACACTTGTCAGTTATTAACATAAGCTCTAACACTTTGTCAACACATCCTATCCCTGTTCTAATTTCACACTGTTTTTTCTTAAAACCCTATCTACAGCATCCTTTTGGTTTATAATTATCATGCTAAACAATTTGAATATTCAATGTATCAGCTTAATGCCTCTACAATTAAGCAAAGAATTTTCTTTTTAGCACGTCATTACAATATCTAGCAATTAATTCATCTGCCTGTACTTTTTATATGCTCAGCAGTTTTATCCATGGCTTGAATTTCATGTATTAGTTATACTTGTTTTTATTCATTCTGAATTTTCTTAACTTCCTTTTTTTGCAACAAAAAATTTTTCTACAGACCCCTAACACAGTGCGAAGCTTAATGGTTTCATGCTAATATTCTTAGCTGCTTTTTTATGCCCACCCCTCCCCCCATGGATACCATTCTTCAATTTGCTAGCTCAGAATGCCAATTTGAACATAACAATCAGTTTGCAAGCTTAGTGGAAACTAACCAAAGGAGAAGTATGTGTAACGTTCAACTGAAAAAAGGCAATGTAGTTGCTTTTGACTTGTAATTGCTTTGTAATTGCTTTTGGCTTTTGACTTGGCCATGCAACTATTAAACTTTCAGCAACGGTCATTCAAATATTGTTTACTTTTTAGTACGTTTTAATTTTTTGTGGTCGTATACTGGAAAACTGCGTCATCTCTGTTTGTTATATTATAAGATCTCGCTACGTTTTACTCCAAATGGTTAAGATATTCTCTGAATTTTCGTTAATATAAATCACTGTAGATAGACTTAAGCAGCAGGATAATTCCCTATCTCAACAATAAGACGAAGTCGGACCGCGATGCTGCTCCTCCGGAGAACATATAAACGAAGAGAAACACAAGCGACATTAGATTTTTTCATGGGTAGGCCAGTGTGTGGCATATGTATTCACAGCCTGGAGAACAATGAAGGAAATAAGAGGAATCGAGCGTCTACGGGATAAGGGAGAATGCGATACGTAGAAGGGATAAAAAAGAAAAGGAAAACGATTGGTATGGCTGTAATAATGCAAAAGGTAAAGATAACATTAGTTTGAAAAATGGAAAGAAAAACAAAGAATGAATTTATAAGGATATTGAAGTTAAAAATAAGTTTTATTTGAACAATGCCATAGTGTGATGACATTTGATTCGGAAATTTGGTGCTTCCCGTTGATATTTCAGTACGTGAGTTTTATAAATTGTTTTGCAAAGGGAAATTATGTGGTTGGCATGAATGCAGACTCGCAGATAAATTAAATTAAGTGACTTCCTTTTTTTACATATGTTTACTGATTTTTATTGTATGTATTACTGGGGAGCTCATCAACAAGATAATCAAATACTAGTTCTAAAAAATTGTTGCCTCTTTGTTCAAAAAAGGAGATGATCAAATGTCTAAACTACTAAAACTAAAACAATTACTTACTAGTTCATTTTCCTTGATTGGGATTCCTGTTGATTTCTCGATTCATAAATTTCACTTCGTAATATGCGCGTGTGCTCAAAAAATATCAATTAAATTGTTTAAGGGGGAAGTCCCCGCAACCAACTTCCCAGTTTAAGTCTTTGCACTCAGCATAAATGTATCAATATATATTCAAATAATTTTAAATAATCTCAACACAATTCTGAAACGTTCCAAGTTTTATACCAATCTTGCATGTAACCCGAAACTGGAAAAATAATGAAAAGAATCGTGAGGGTTAACTTAATCAGTCATAAAAAATGCTTTCTGATGTGAAGTTGTATGTAATTTGTAAGTTCCTGGCAGAACATTCACGACAATAATAACAACAAGCATTATTTTGTATTTTTCTTACAATACAAACACAATTCTTTTGATATTCCTTAATTTTCTGAAAACTCACTAAGAATTTCACAAGAACAGTTCTTAACACACGTTTGGTATTTTCTTGAATAGGGGTATTCCACCAGTTATTAGAAGAAAAACAAAGGTCCTACATCAAATTTCGAAGGACATTCTTATGACCCAAAAAAGAGCATAAAAGAATCAAACTTCGAAGGAATATTTTTGCCTAACCAGAAGAAAAAAAGAACACCCCCGCCTTTCAGAAATCCTGGATACGCCACTCAATCAGGTTATATCTGTGAGATGGGACAGTAGTGAACCGCATCGCCGGCTCATCCCCTTTGTTTCTGCTTTCACAATCATAAATAATACAAGTTCGCACCATTTTCCAAAGTTGGTCTGACAACTTTTAAGAATGTAATGGATACTATAAACAAAGGAAAATAGGCAGAGCTTTTATACGCACCGACAATATAGTAAACAGACATATTTAAGGACCTACTATATAAATCCCTTTATAGTGATGTATATTTTCACTTTGCAAGATTTTAGTGTGTTATTTTACTGCAGTCACTTGGTTTTATTTTAAAATGAGAACAAAAAATTTATGTCATTTCATAGCTTAGATTTAGCTTCTTAATATGCCAAATAGCTTCTTATGGGTTTTGTTGGGGACAATTTCTTTTTATATTTTCTCAAAACCACAACATTTTATCTCTTTGACATGTTAATTAATTAAGCTAGTTTAACTTACCTAAATAAAAACAAAAGTTGAGTTAACATAAAAAAATTAGAAATCAGTTTGTCTTTAACAATGGCAAACATAGCCAAAGCTAACCTAACCTATCGTAACTTTTTAAAGTTGCTTCAAAGTGTCTTAATTCCATTCCCGGCATTAGTTTATCACCCTAGAGTGTGCCCACGAACTTTGAACGAACACGAACTGATAAGAGAGGAGAAGACTGTTGGTCTACAGCATATGTCTTACCCACAGTGTAACTCAAACCGTGATTTATATTTATCGGTAGGAAATGTGCAAATAGGAATTTTTTCTATGTTTTAAGTAGTTTTAGATCAATCTATAAGGAATAGTCCAAGTAAATATTTAATTCTGGCTTGGTTAGTTGATAGAGACTAATTAATCCAGCAACATAAATAATATTCTCCTTTAATGTAAGCTATTCTTTTACGCTCGTCACAAAATTTCGTATTTAATAGGGGTCAACAATAATAAGTTTCAAAACAGCATGTAATGTGCCAAGAACCTATATTTAGCCAAGTTGCATTTAGTATTATCCGGTATGCAGCACGTTTATATTTTTTATATTACCATGATGGGTAGATGATCCCTTTAGTGAATCCTGGAAGCTGCGGGCTTACCTACAAAGAAGGTCCGCCTCTTTAAAAATTTTATAGCAATGCAGAAAGAGCCGTCCTGGTTAATAGGAAGCTTTTTTCTTCCTTCTAGTTCAACAACGGAGTACGGCAAGGATGACCTACTCAACCTGAGCTGTTTAACTGCGTCATTGACCACATTCCGAACAATATATACCTTCTCCACCCTTTGGAATCGGTTATGCCCGGAGGACCCTCTCTGGTATTGATATCACGATGATGTAGCTGTCCTTAGTGACAATCTTGACCAACTTAAGTCTGCACTCGAGACACTCTACTTCATAGAACATTAGGTTAGGGCTTTAAATCAACTCCATAGTCAATAGTCATAGTCATAGTCAACTCCAATCAAGACCATAGATAAGATCGCTTCAAAAACACAATTAACTGTTGAGATTAACGGTCAAGCTGTCGACTTGGTAAGGCAGTTCCCATACCTCGGATCAATTATATCCTGAAACGGCACACTTGACTCCGTAACCTTTGTCAGATAAATGAAGGCAAACCCTGTATTTGGATAACTCCTGAGGGTAGTTTTCCTCATACCACAAATTAGTCGCCAAACCAAAGCTCGAATTTACAACGCCGCTTTCTCAAGTGCCATGCTATATTTTTCTAAAACAGGGCTGATAACTAAGACACAGCTACGAAAAGTCGATTCTGTTCAGCCTAGACACCTGTGTCGAATAAAGGGCATCAAATGGTATGACCAGATCCACAACACCAAGATCCTGAAAACCTTCAAACTGGCAGATCTCTCTACTCAAGTAGAAACTCGTTCCTTGATGTGGTACGGCCATTTAGTCCTTTTCCCGCCAAGCACCCCTGCAAGGATCATCATGGATTTCAACCCCTAGGAAAATGGCTGGCCACGTCTTAGAGGAAGACCGCGTACTAGGTGGGCTGATATCGTAAGCTAACGACTCCTCAGCTGCAATATTAGCCCAATCGAGTCCCCATCATTAGCCCGGGACAGGGCAACCTGGAGAAGGCTGACGATGCTTTCAGCTAGTTTTCTCTACGCTGGTGACCCTGCTGAGCAAGAGTGTTAAATCCAGTAAGTCATGAGGGGGTCTGATTGAATTCATATTGCAGCCAGATCAAAAAAAAATTAAACTGGGCACACTCGACTGCTCGTTAAGAAAGTCTTTGTTCTGTGTTTCAACAAAAATTACGAAATCAGTCTCGGAACCGAACGGCAATGACAGATCTGACATAATTTTATTATTTACTTTTAATATTTGCTTTTTTAGTAAAAATAGGTTGTGAAAAACTTATACTTTTCAATTGTATTGAAATATGTTAATCTTTATAAAGAAAACATAAAGAAAAGAAAAATAAATTAGCTCACTGGATATAATAATAACACAAAACATATCATGCTTACCAATCAGCTTTTTAATGAAGTTTTTTTATTCATTAATAATTTTTTAATATTTACGTTATAGTTATATTAAAGAGAGTTTCGCTAGCATATCAGGCGCTTTCGTCGGAGATCAAACATTTTAGGTGCCAAAACTGGAGTAAAACTGCAATTACCGTGGATATAACTGAAAATATATAATTAATACGAATGGATCTTTAAGACCCTTGACATTTCTGCGTGAGGGAATACAATCCCTAAGCTCTACTTTCCTTGGCCACGTGCCAAAATTTTATGTGACATAAATTGATTCCTCTTTAAATGTCATGCATTTATTCGAATTTGTAAAAGTAATCTTTTAAAAATTAAAATTTTCACTACAGTCTCATGTGAAAATTATCGTTTATTTAGGAAACTTAGCTTATTATTATGAAATTGAAAATAGGTCTTTTCAAAAGAAGACTACTTCCTAATTTTGAATGTACAAAAAGAGGGGAAAATAATTTTTTTTTTGGATAAATATTGCTCGAGTTGCCTTTGAAAATGCATAACCATCCCAATTAGCTGAAGTCTACCCTGCTTTCACATTTAAATATGACTTTCTGAATTTGTTTTCGTTCTCAACAGATCAAATTCGAGAGATTAGAAAGTCCAGACTATCAACACTAGTTTGCGACAACAGTGACACTGCAGATACAGTTCAAGTTTATGCCATGGTATTGCCGGATCATGATATGTAAGTAAAGAAATAAATATATACCATTCAGCTTCTGGTATTCAAACTCAGCACTAGATTAGTGACGAATATGCTGTTACGCTTATTAGTATTATAAGCATTTTTTTTTAGAAGCATGGTCACTGACACATGTTTATTTATTTCATTTTACTGGTGTTTTCTTTTCCAAGGGTCGATTGCATTGGACTTGTGGTTCAAAGATATTGAGAGAGGACCTCTTTGATTGAAGATTGGAAGTTGGAATTGAACAGTCGATTGAAAATATTGATATAACTGATCGCCTCAGAATTATCAAAAAATATTGTATTTAGCTTGCTAGTTTTAGAGCCCATAATGAATACGATAGGACATTTGTTCCAAGATACATGCAGTCCACACAAAATAAAAACTCTTTATAAGGTACTTGCTTCTAAACTGCACGCAATTGAGTTTCTCTACTTGAGGGCTCATAGAAATATGCACAGTGGTGAATAGTAATGCCTCAGCAACGTAAGCTGAGGGCTGTTACATGTTTCTACGGGAGGGGGTATGCTTGAAGCCTAGACGAGTGAATTTTCTGGCCAAAATGTACTACCTTTCAGAGACCTTCAGATGAGTATGGATTAAAAAGGAATGATTTCCTCCCTAATCAAACAATTTGCTCTAACCCCTGTAGATAAATTTAAACAGAAGAATCCTTCCCTATCTCAACCACTAGATAAAATCGGACCGAGAGAACATATAAACAAGTATAAACATAAGCGATATTAGAATTTTTCATGGGTAGGCACACGTGTGGCAGAAGGAAATAATTGGTATGGTTGTAATAATGCAAAAGGTAAGGATAACGTTGGTTTAAGAATGAAAAGAAGACAAAAAATGAATATATAAGGACAATCAAGAAAAAATAAGTTTTATTTGAACAATGCCATAACATGATGAAATTTGATTAGTTAAATTTGGCACTTCACATTGATATTTCGGTTCCATACTATTGTCCGTTTTTTCTCAGAGGGAAACTTATGTGGCTATGGTCGTGGAAATTATTATGTCGTTTGGTTTGGAAATTATATGGTTCTCAAAGGGAATGATTAGACAATTTAAAATACTCTTAGCAATGTTCTGAAACATTCTAAGTTTTATACCAAACTTGCACGTAACCCGAAACTAGAAAGATAAGGAAAAGAATCATGAGGGTCGACTTAATGAGTCATAAAAAATTACTTTCTGAAGAGAATGTTTTGCATAATTTGCAAGTTTGCAGCAGAATATTTACAACAATAATAACAACAAACATTACTTTGTATTCTTCTTACAATACAAACACAATTCTTTTGAAGTCCTTGAATTTTCCGAAGACGCGCTAAGAATTTTATGGAGAACAGCTTTTAACAGACATCTGGTATTTTATCGGATATGGCTATTCCACCAGTGAGTAGAAGAAAAACAATGGTCCTACATCAAATTTCGAAGGAGATTCTTATGACCCAAAAAAGGAGTATAAAAGAGGGAAAATTCAAGCGAATATTTTTCCTCACCAAGAAAAAAAAAGTTTTGACGCTCCAGGGCCCAATGTTACTATCTAATACCACAGATTATTGTGAAACCTAATAAATAATCATTGCTATTGGGTTACAGTGTTGACTAGAAGCTAGCAGTAGAAATTTCCGTATTTCTGCTAAAATTTAGGTCAAACCTCCCTTTTAGAAATCCTTGATAGGCCAATCAGTTAAGTCATACCTGTGAGACGGGACAGTAGTGAACCGCTTTGCCGGCTCACTACATTTCTTTCTGCCTTCACAACAATGAACAATACAAATTCGCACCATTATTCAGTGACTGACAAATATGCACTGGATGGTTGATGGGAGATTAAATGGTAGGAGCTTTTATACGCGCCGAGAATATAGAAGACAAATATTATTAAAAATGCTTCTGTTTCAATTTATCTACAGTGGTTGCAACGAACTGTAAGTTAGGAGCGACTTGGCCTAATACTAACCGAAAAATATGAAAACAGAATTTTGGTATCAACAGATAGATCAAAAGAATTGGCTTATTATGTTGATTCCAAATTTATAATATTCTGTAAGCTTACTGCTGCCCATCAAAAGTTAAAAAGTCTGAGAAAATTTGCTTAATTTTAAAAAAAGGAGAGAAACCTCCCCAGGAAGTCAAACAATTTTAATGAAAATCGACACCATCTGAACGATCAGAAATTTTAATAAGAAAAATTTTTCGGTTCAAATTTTGAGATAGCTCTTTTGCTCAGCATATTAAAAGTCTATTTGGGTTGGGCTTCTAGGGCGGAATGTTCTGTGGGGAGGGAGGGACGTTTCCGCGGGTCAGCTTTCCAGGGGAATCTTAAACTTGGGAAATTTGACTGGATTCCATCTGATATTATTTTTATTTGTCTTACTTTCTGTTGCCAATTTAATTTTCCATGTAGATATGTTCTAGGCGAATTGTCTAGTGGCAAATTTTCCACGGGGTAGGAATTGTCTTGAGGATTTCACTCTTGGGGGGGGGGAGGGTTTCTTACGGAAGAAATTCTCCATGGGGAACTTTCCGCAGGACAAATTCTCCATGGGACAACTTGGGAGCCAGTTTCCATGGGAGCAACTTTCCTATGGGGAAGGGGCGCAGGCTCCTCGGAAGATTTTCTACGGAAGGAGAGATTTCTGGCATGATTTGAAAAATGGTTAGAAATTCTATATGAAAGTATGCAAATGAAAGTATGCAAAGGAGAATTTTTAAGGCGGAATCATCCATAAGAAACGTGGGGGGATTATGGGGGGATTTTCAGCAAGGATGGAATTATCCAAAGGGAATTTTTTGGGTGGCTCTATTTTGTGGGGGAGTGTCCCGTGAGTGGAGGGAATTTTAGATGAAAAGGAGCAAGATTTCCTGGCATTATTTGAAAAACATTCAGAAATTCAATAAGAACAGCGAGTTCTTCCAACTGGAAGTAAGGAGCAACATTTAAACTTAAAACGAACAAAAATTATTCTGTATATGAGGATTTTACCTTGCTCTTCAATGCCTCGCTCTTTACGCTTAAGTTTGACTGAATTCTGAAAAATTCGAAAAAATGAGGTATTTTTAACTTACGAACGGGTGATCGCTTCTCATGAAATTTGATTTTTAGAAGCATGTCGTGTCTCAAAGCTCGTATTTTAAATCCCGACCGGATCTGGTGACATTGGGGGGGGGGAACCTAAAATCATGGGAAACGCTTAGATTGGAGGGATCGGGATGAAACTTTGTGGGAAAAATAAGCAGAAGTCTTAGATACGTGGTTGTCATAATTGGAACAGATCCGCTCTATTGGGAGGGGGAGGTTTAATTCTGAAAAAAATGAAAAAATGGCGTATTTTTAACTTGCGAAGGAGTGATGGGATCTTCATGAAACTTCATATTTAGAAGGACCTCGTAACTCAGATCTCTTATTTTAAATCTCAACTAGATCCAGCGTCATTGGCTGGGGGGCAGTTGGGGGGGGGAATCTTAGAAAATACTTAAATGGGAGAGATCAGGATGAAACTGGATGAGAAGAATAAAAACCTGTCTAAGATACGTGACTGACCTAACCGGACCGGA
Organism: Artemia franciscana; assembly: GCF_032884065.1. NCBI lineage: Eukaryota > Metazoa > Arthropoda > Branchiopoda > Anostraca > Artemiidae > Artemia > Artemia franciscana. The sequence goes on from NC_088876.1 coordinate 16,848,176, forward strand.
TTTGCTCTCTTTGGGGGATTTGGGGGGGGGGGGGGTAATTAGAAAAAATAAGGTATTTGTAACTTACGAACGGGTCAGCAGATCTTAATGAAATCTGATATTTAGAAGGATCTTGTGCTTTAAAGCTCAAGGGAGTGGAGGGGGAAACCGGAATTCTTGGAAAACGTGAAAATTGGGATATTTTTATCTTACGAATAGGAGATCGGACCGTAATGAAACTTGATATATATAGAAGGATCTTATGTCTCAGATGCACCATTTTCGACTCGAATTGGATCTGGGGACATATGGGTTGGAGGAGGGAAACAGAAATCTTGGAAAATGCTTAGAGTGGAGAGATCGGGATGAAACTTAATGGGAAGAATAAGCACAAGCTCTAGATACGTGATCGACATAATTGGAACGGATCCGTTCTCTTTGGAGGAGCTGGGGGTGTTAATTTGGAAAAATTAGAAAAATTGAGGTGTTTTTAACTTAAGAACAGGTGACCAGATCTTAATAAAATTTGATATTTAGAAGGAAATCATGTCTCAGAGCTCTCATTTCAAAGCCCGACCAGATCTGTTGACATTGGGGGGAGATGAAGGGGGAAATCTTGGAAAACGGTTGGAGTGGAGGAACCTGGATGGAGCTTGGTGGATGGAATAAGCAAATGTCCTTGATACGTGATTAACATAACCGTACTGGATTCGCTCTCTTTGAGGGAGTTGGGGGGAGGGGTTCAGTGATTTGGCAGGTTTGGTGCTTCTGGACGTACTAGGACGATGAAAATTGTTAGGCGTGTCAGGGAGCTGCACAAATTGACTTGATAAAGTCGTTTTCCCAAATTTGACCATCTGGGGGGCTAAAGGGAGAGGGAAAATTCGAAAAAATGATGTATTTATAACTTACAAGTGGGTGATAGGATCTTAATGAATTTTGACATTTAGAAGGAAATCTTGACTCAGAGCTCTTATTTTAAATCCTGACCGGCATTAAGCCTCTGACTTTCCTTTTAAATTAATCTATTGATTCTTAGAATTTTGTTAGAGCTCATTCCATATGAGCTCTTGGCTCTTAGCTCTTCTTGCCTCGTCGCAAGTGCCATATGAGCTCTTAGCTCTTGTTTTTAATTTAATCTCCTACAAAAGACATTAAAGACTGAGCCTATAAAATGATGTTTTGGAGTGACAACTTTCCTCTTATTGCCCAGTTATTTTAGGCGTAACTCTGCTTACTTCTACAGAAGGTGGTGTATCAAAGGGGTATCATCTATATAAAAAACAGTTTTTTTTTAAAGCTTCCCCTTGAGAATCCCGGAGATTGCAACCTGAAAAATCTATTTAAGTTTCTCAGAACCTGCTCATCCCCTCCAAGCTTTGAAATATGTTTAGGTGTGTAATTATTTAGGGTAAGTTAACACTCAGGGATGGTCGAACCATTATTGTACGGATAATAAACTTAAATTTAAAAAACTTTGGTTAATGCATAGGGGATATTGAAGCATTCCTAATATTTAAGTATGATCGTGATAGAATGACATTCATAATGTTCTATAACGCTGAAGCGACTATTTATAAAAGTGCAAAAAAGGGATTTCGATCTGCACAGGGTCGGAATACTATCGGGGTTCTAAGAACTATTAAAAGGGCATTTATACAGCCTCCGAGTATTAGAGGCTTTACTGGCAGACGGTATAACACTCGCTCCTAAACATAAAATCGATTCACAAAAAAAAAACATTAAAACAAAACATTACTGTATATCGATAAAACTAGCATTAATAGCCTATAACATCACATAGTTGTTCATCACATAATCGGGCGGAAACCGGACTTTTTTTTATGGGGAAGCGAGGTACCTAAGGCCTCAAAAAAGCTCTAAGCCCAAGTTTTCAAACTTTCAACGTAAAGAGAAGGGAGTAGAGGATGGGGCACCTTATATAAAAGATAATATATGTTCATTTTAAGTTTCAATGCTGCTACCCTAGTAAAGAGGCTTAAAGCTCCAATTTATTAATATATGGAAATGTGCATTTTGTTTTTGAGAAGGAAGATCATTGATGCATATTGATTTTTTTTTTTTCATGGGCTATTGTACTGAACTATTAGTCTCTGTAAAATCGAGAGAAGATTCATTTGAACGAAAATTCAAACTTCTAGTGCTCTTTTTAAAGTAACCAAGAAGATTTTTGTCGCAGCTAAGTGGTGTTTTCCGCCACTTTGTTGTACAAAACTGAGTGGCATAAAGAAAAAATTCAGATATAGCCAATTAATTTAAGAATATAAAAAAACTGTGTATTGAACTTTCCAGCTTCAGAGGCAACAATACCGCACCGTGGTGAATTTGTTCACAAAGGGTCACGTAATCACACACAAAAACTGGTTAATATAGGAAGTCATTTTAAAGCTTCACTAAACTAAGATGATTCACTTAATGTTTGATAACATTATTATCAAGGTTGGTTTCTGAGTCATTTTTTAGGTGTGAAGGGGGTGTGCGTAGTACCTCGAAATACATTAATATATGCCAATTTTCTAACTTTTCACAAGCATTCAAATAGCTATTGAAGTGCGTATGAGGGACTGGGGAGGTGGAAATAATCTTCTAATTCATTTAAACCAAGCCTGAATATGGGTGCTCTGTTATGACAGCTTCCCTCATATTGCTAAAAAAAAGTTTTTCGTGTGCCATAAGAGTTTATATTCATATGATGATCTGCACGAAAAAAGCTGCTCAATGCAATTATTGAAAAACTGAAAATATTGAAAATAATGACCTACGGTCATTAGAAGCGCTCAATATAGATATTTACTTTTAAGTTTCATTTATCTAAGTTGATTCATTTGATGTTTTATAAAATTATCTACAGTGATGTTTATTTGCGATTTATGATGTTAGTTATCAGACCTCTAAAAAGGAATTTTGATGCAATATGTACATTAGAAAAATGGAATCATTATGTTGATTCCAAATGCATAAAATTCAGTAATTTTGAAGATACCCAACAAAAGTTATGAGCCTGAAAAAATTAGGTCCATTTACCAAATAAGGGAAAATACACCAAGAAAGTGAGTTGCCTTGACGAAAATTCCACCATTGACTTCAGTATGTCAAAAAACTCTATTGTTGAGGTATCATGCCCTATCTAAAAACAAGAAATATTGTATTTTTCTTGAGAAGGTTGATCACACATTCGTGTTTATTAGTTGTTTTTTATTCTAAGGGTGTATGGAATGATGGGTCTTAGATTGTCTGTAGAAGGATCTGTTGAAATGACATTAAATGTTTATCACCTTTTAAGTAACAAAACAGATTCTGCCACAAAAAAGTGGCTTTTTCAGTCATTTAGTGGCGTCAAATAACAATTTTGGTCTAAAGGGTGATAAAAGTTCTTTGAGTGAAAATTTCAGACTAATCGATGAGTGCTAAATAAGGGTGCTAAAAAGTCTTTGAGTAAAATTTTAGGTTCAACACATTTCGGAATCATTTGATTCTCTAGAACAATCTCAATTTCATTTTCCAAATTTAAATGTATGTCAATTGACTCTTTACTTTCATTTGAAGAAAAAGAAAACCTTGTTATCCAAAATTTATTTTTACCTTTATACTTTAAAGACATCATAAGAGAGAGTGTAACTAATGTATTTTTTCGTTATAGAAATCCTCGAGTTGCCTGTAAAAGTGGTGTTCTTCAAAGGATGGACCTGTCTGCCTGGATAGAAAACCCAAGAAGCCCTTCACCTTCCATATATCCAGTAGGTTCTCCTTACTAAGTCGATTTTCAGCTTGGGTAAATTGAATGAAGAATAATTTAGCATTAGTGCATATGTTTGATTTGTCGATTAATCTTTATAGTTTACTTTATTTAGGAGTTGTATCACTCTAGATTCACTGCAAGAAACCTTTACAATTGCTCAAAGACACAAATTTTAGAGCAGAACTTATTTTGTTTTTAGTAGAACTTCTAAATTTATTCCATAGACACGCACTTATGTATGCGCTATATATTTTTATAAGAGATAGTTATTTTTATATAGATTTACATGTATGTTTTTTTATACGAGATGGATATTTTTATATGATTTTATTTCTTGCACTTAAAAGAGTTTTCAGAGATGTGTGTATAGATGGTAGCTTTCTTTATCATTTTTATATTCTAAGTAGACTTTTTTTTTCAATCTGTCTAAAGACCTCTTTCTTTGAAAATTTGTACTTTCAGTTTTGATGCTCTTTCTCTGAACGTCTGCATTTTCAGTTTTGATGGTCGGGACGTCCAACAACCCAAACTAGACTGACAAAATTAAATTTTAAATTCTATGAGCAAGTTTTAAACCTAATTATCTTTAGAGAAGGCCTTTAGAACTTCTGCCAACTTCAAATACTGATTTGTGTTTTTTTCAGAATCTGAATGCATTGGACACACAAAACGATGGACTTGACAACTTAGACCTCGACTTGAAGCCATTTAAAGACATGGGACTCCCCGGATTTGACTTTCCAAAATTCCCTAACATTCCTATTACTGCTGTTGGAGCTAACTTGAAACCACATATAGATCCTACTAATGCATATAACACGAACTTTGTACCTTCAAAGGACATTGTGCCTCTTGAGAAACCTATTCATCAAGAGCGTCCTCACTTTGTTGAGCCACCCCCATTTAGACATCCTCAGAAAAACTGTTGCCCTGGTTCCTTCAATCCAGTAAATAGGCCTTTACGACGTAGACACGACCTGAAAATATCCAAACCTTTGTCTGTGGAAAACCGGAGGTCTGACAAACCTTTAAGGAAACGTAAACATCCTTCTAGGACTCGAAACACCTTTCGTGATATAATTGAAAAACTGGAGAAAAAATCTAATTTGTAGTTTAAATAATGCCTCTTCGAACAATATTTATAACTTATATATTATTGTATATAATGATCCTTAACAAATGTAAAGCGAAATTAAAATCTACATTGCGTCAAAAGTACGTGCTCCACTTTGGTCAAAAACTACAACTTACATTAAATGCATTAAATCTAAGTTAAAAAGTTCACTGTTCGGAAAAATAGCTAATACCAAAAATCGATGAATGATAGGGATCTCCTTTTTTAGTCTTCCGATTCATTTTTTTAATTATCTTTGAAGAAATATGATTAATTTAGCAATTTTTCAAATGATTGTTGGATAAATCTATCTATCTTTCCACTTAAGTAACGCTGAATGTTACAGGGGAATGGTACAATCTAGAATAGATCATAGACTAAATTGTAAATGTGTAAATCCGATATCAGGGTTTTTTCACGTTTCAAATCATGAAAAGCCCTCAAAAAGACACCTTATTTAAAAATTCTTTTGATCGGTGAAATTAAATTTTCAAAGCAGCATTAACAATAAGGTAGTATTAAAGCCCTTTTAAATGCTCTATTGAATTAATGTTTAGTTGTAAGAAAACGGTAGAAGTCATCATTTTTGGTGAAGCTGAGTTATTACACCATCTTAATAAAATTCCCACTTCAAATCGATTAATTTAACTTCCCTTGGTCAGTGTCTAAAATAGTGGAATGCATTCCTTCTATTGAACTAAACATCTAATTTCGTCTCACATTAATGACAATTTCTGTCTAATCTGTTTCAATAAGTTGCTTTTCAATTGCGTAATTATTAACCAAACCAGCATTATCGTTTGAAGAATTTCACATTTGACTTATGAGTGTATGATATCGGAATACAACACAAATACTGTATGACAACCAACATTTTCATGTTTATTGATTGCTTGATTTATTGATTTGAGGTGGGAATTCACGACTACCACACTGCTTGATGCTAATTTTTAATAATAATCACTGCTGAATCACTGCAGAATCACTGCATCACTGCCCTAGAAATAACATAACTGATATTTTAACGAGATCCTGCTATGACTATGTGACTAACTTCATTTCAGTATCCTACATATCCTCGGACATTATGTCTTTTACGTTAATTCTATTGACTATATTTAATTTAGAGATTTCCATTTTCTTTGGACTAATTTACCTTACACTTTAGCAATACAAAATTTTCGAAGAGTATATTTAAACTGTTTTAAGGGGACTTAACTAAACTAAGTGGAAAGTACCTTACCACTTCGTTTTCTTTGAAGATGTTGCTGCTTAAGGCAAAGAGAAACATACATAAATAATAATAAAATTGAACTCCATTTTTGGCGTCTAGAATCTTAACCCGTTTCTGACAATGCTTTACGTTCGTAACAAATGACTTCTGATTTTAGATAGCTGACTTTACAATCAGATTTTACGAGTAACATAACTCTTCTCCATAATGATATTTTATGTGTGCAATAAAGTGTTTTAGTAGTTGATGTACAAAATACATATGTGGATAAGTTATTGATGGAAATAAATAGTTTTCAAAAGTATTCTTTGCATGAGTAGGAATAAAGGTTATTTCTTAACATTAAAAAGTTTGTTCAATCTTGAAACAAAATTATCAGATTTGATCAAAAACCAAATCAAGGGCTTGATAGCTATGTGCCAAAAGAGAAATATTTGTGTTGTAATACTATAAAGCAGAATAAGGCCATTTTTTAATCAAATTCATATTCTGATATGTTACGTTTATCTTCAACCAGGTTTTCTATGAACCCTATCATGGATGTCCCAAAAGTAATCCATTAGAAGCTGAGTATCTTTTTAAGTGTCCCGTAAAATGTTCTTATTTTTACCAATAGCATTTTAAAGAGCAGCTAGGGGTTGGCTTGCACGAACAAACAGTACATGGGATTATCTGTCTTATCTCACGTATTATTATAGAGCATGCTCTCCCTCGATTAAAAATTAAACGTGTTCTACAATCTAGGAGTTTATGTTATGAGGCTAAAACCTAAAGCAGTTTCATTTTCTTTAACACATTGCCATATTTATCAGCTCTACAATCACCAGTGTAAGGCCGTTTTTAAATAGCATCTATAGTTGGATGGTGTTCAAAAAGAATGAAACTGTTATGAACTTTTTTTTTGTTTTATGTGTAACAGGAGTCTATGAAAAAATGAATCCAAATTTATTGGAGATTGAAAGACCCAGCCTTATTAGAAGTGATTAAGAAGAGTTTTTTTTTCTATTATTCCAGAAAGAAAACTGAAAACATGATTGCTTTGAACGCGTGTAACCAAGCCGTGTTTCCATTGTCCCATCTGTTTCTAACAGTTACTGGCAACAGTTCGTTTGTGGATTGGAGGATTTGCAAATTATAACCTATTATATTCCTGTTTAATATTCTCAACAAACATAAAATGTTACAAACAACGTTTTTAAGCAGCTGATAACGTTTTAAAGCCTACAGGGCATAAAAAGCAAATCTGCATAACATAAGAACAGTCGACAAATATTTTGAAAGCGAAGAGACTTTATTTTGTTATCATTTTTATTTCATCTTATTTTAAGGGCTTTGCTTGAAATTTGCCTAAAAATTTCTAATTTTATTATACTATTAGAAATGATTCCTTCTTTTGATCAAACAGTTCGTGGTAAAGAACTGTAGTAACTAGCGACCCGGTTCAATAGTAACCAAAACTCTAAAAAATGGAATTTTGATACCAATAGCTACATCAAAAGAATCGCATTTTAATGCTGATTTTAAATATATAAGTTTCATCAAGTTTAGTCTGAGAAAATTTGCTTTTTTTTAGAAAATAGGGAGAAACACCCCCTAAAAGTCATAGAATCTTAACGAAAATCACACCATCAGATTCAGCGTATCAGAGAACCTTACTGCAGAAGTTTCAAGCTCCTATCTACAATTAAATATAAAAAACTATCTTTTTTTTAACTGAATGTAAGGAGCGATATTAAAACTTAAAACGATATGAAATGGGTTGTTCCCTCCTCAACGCCTCGCTCTTTACAATAAAGTTTTTAATTGTTTTAAAAAGTAGAATTGTGGCAAAGAGTCAAACTTTAGCGTAAAGAGCGAGGGATTGCGGAGGGGACTACGCATTTCATATACAGAGTAATTTCTGTTCGTTTTAAGTTTTAATATCGCTCCTTACTTTCAGTTAAAAAACTAGTTTTCTTATTTAATTTCTGAATGTTTTGGAATTAATGTATTTTTGATTTTGGCTCTCCGCACATAAAATATTAAAATGAAATTTGCATATTAATTCTTTTTTGGCTAAATGGCTTTCTCTTAGTTTTGATGAGAAAATTTTGAGAAATAAGGGGTGGGGAAGGAGGCCTAGTTGCCCTCCAATTTTTCGGCTATTTATAAGGCAACTAGAACTTTTAATTTTTAAGAACGTTTTTATTAGTAAAAAATATACATAACTTAAGAATTAACTTACGTAACAAACTTTTATATTCTTATATATTTTATTTTGTATATGAGGGGGTTTGTCCCCTCGTTAATACCTTGCTTTTTACACTAAATCTTAAGTTTTGTCCCAATTCTTTAAGAATGACCCCTGAATCAGAAAGGTCGTAGAATAAATAGTTGAACTAAAAAATACTTTAGCATAAGGAGCAAGGTATTTATCTCCTCCTAAATACCTCTCTCTTTATGCTAAATTATTTTTAGAACCCCTCATATGCGTAATAATCTCTGTTCGCTTAAGTTTTAATGCTACTCCTTACTTTCAGCATGTTATTACTTTATTATGTTTATTTTTTCATTGTTTTTTTTTATAGTAATGCTAGAAAATCCCGCGCCCTTTTCATTGAATTTCTCTTCCCCCATGACCTATTCCTCCAAGGAAAGATCCTCCCACATAGCCCCCTCCCCTCAAAACTACCTCGAAACCAAAAAAAAATCCCCCTGAAAACTTCTCTACACTTCCCAATAACCATTACTGTATATAAACACTGGATAAAGTTTGTAACTTGCAGCCCCTCCTCCAGGAACTGTGGGGGAGTGAGTCAACCCAAAGACATAGTAATTATGGTTTTCGACTATGCGGAACGAAATGGCTATCTCAAAATTTTGATTCGTTGACTTTGGAAAAAAATGAGCGTGGGAGGGGGCCTAGGTGCCCTCAAATTTTTTTGGTCACTTAAAAAGGGCACTAGAACTTTTCATTTCCGTTAGAATGAGCCCTCTCACGACATTTCCGGACCACTTGGTCGATACGATGAGCCCTGGAAAAAAAACAACAAAAAAACAAATAAACACGCACCCGTGATCTGTCTTCTGGCAACAAATACGGAATTCAACATTTTTGTAGATAGCAGCTTGAAATATTTGCTGTATGGTTCTCTGATACGCTGAATGCGATGGTGTGATTTTCTTCAAGATTCTTTGACTTTTAAGGGGTGTTTCCCCCTATTTTCCAAAATAAGGCAAATTTTCTAAGGCTCGTAACTTTTGATGACAATGATTAAATTTGATGAAACTTACATATTTAAAATCACTAAAAATTCGATTCTTTTGATGTATCTTTTAGCATCAAAATTCCGTTTTTAGAGTTTCGTTTTCTATTGAGCCGGGTCGCTCCTTACTACAGTTCGTTACCACGAACTGTTTGAAAATGTTGGGGCGAACCCCCTCATATATGTAATAAAAACATGAGAATACAAAAGTTCTTTACGTAAGCTAATTTATAAGTTACGTAAATCTTTTACTAATAAAAAGATTCGTAAAAAATTAAAAGTTCTAGTTGCCTTTTTAATTAACCAAAAAATCGGTGGGCAACTAGGCTTCCTCCCTCGCTCTTTTTTTCTCAAAATAATTCGATCAAAATTATGAGAAAGCCATTTAGCCAAAAAAAAACAAAAAATTGCAAATTTTGTTTTAATTATTCCTCTGCGGAGAGCCAAAATCAAAACATGAATTGATTCAAAAACGTTCAGAAATTAAATTTAAGGAAAAACAAGTTTTTTTTCAACTGAAAGTAAGGAGCGACATTAAAATTTAAAACGAACAGAAATTACTTCGTATATGAAAGGGGCTGCCTCCTCATTAACGCCCCGCTCTTTACGCTAAAGTTTTTTTTACTGTTTTAAAAAGAAAAAGTGAGAGAAAAAAAGAGTCAAACTTTAGCGTAAAGAGCGGGGCGTTGATGAGGAAGCAGCCCCTTTCATATACGAAGTAATTTCTGTTCGTTTTAAGCTTTAATGTTGCTCCTTACTTTCAGTTAAAAAAACTTGTTTTTTTTATTTAATTTTGATCAATAAACGTGTTGCTGTGGACGAGCAGAATTATTCTACTAACAATTTTTGGTGAAGTTTATCATTTATTTATCATTTAATTTTAGATGGTTTATTTTGAAAAAAAGATGATATATTAGGGGAAAATCACACCTATACGATTTTTATGGTAATTCATTGCATATTACCTCTGCTTTTTAAAATGTGGTTGTTATTTCTATGTAACTTTTGGGCCTTCAATGTATTGTACGTTACGTTTCAAAATTTTCAATCTACCCAAGACTTTTCATTGCTGTAAAACTAATAACTCTTTTTAATTATCTACTTTCCATGTATTAAAAAATTCTTACAAAAAAAAACATTGATATTTTTAACAAAAAAAATTCTTAAAAAAAAAATAAACGCATATATCTAACAAGTTTGTATTTTGTTGATAAATCAAATTCTGTCTGTTTTGTGAAAACAGGTATGTAGTTCAAAATTGCAGGGATCAACAATTTGGACCTAAATTAAATCCCTGCTGTTGACATTTCTATAGGATTTAATTTTGTCTTTTTAACCTAAAAAAAAAGAGAAGCACCATCTTAATATTCTTTGATAAATCTTGTTTAAGGCTTAGGGTCATAAACCCTAGTCCTTTTCTTGTCCATATCACTTCTTAGAATGGTGGCCTTCATTAGGACTTTAAGAAAAGCTTTCCGTGGGTGATAATTTTATTTTAAAAGCTTTTAAGTACAAATGGCACAATACTGCTCAAGCTGCGAAGACAATACGGTTTCTAATCATATAAGTGAATGAAAGCAGTCAGTATTAAAACGAGTAAGCAAGCATTCTATGTCAACACAAGGGGTAAATAAGAAAGTTCTAACACAGAAGAATATAAGAGGATACATTTTTAAGCAATTCTGTTAGTGCTACTGAGAAGTCTGAAGGATAAAGGTAAGTTTTTCTTTTTAATCTTCAATACAATTGTATTGACTTAGAAAAGAGTGACGTATCTTCTAAGCATTACTTCCCAATTTCGCGTGGTCCATTTGTTGTTCTTCTTCCTCTAATTGAAAAAGTTCCATCTCCGCCCCTCTTCAAAAAAAATTATTATGTAGCCCTCAGTATTCAAAAATGTTTATACTCTGCCTCTGGCTTCTTTGCCCAATAGTGCTTACGTCTCTGGTCTCTTTTGTCAAAAAGTACGTATTTGTCACTTACTCGCGTCAGCCAACTGTTGGTATTGTATGCCTCTGATCTCATTTGGTCAAAGTTGTGTAAGCTCCGTAACTAATCAGGTTTGTCAGTAACGCTTAATCCTTATCTCCGATCCTCTGTGTTAAAAGGCACGCATAATCTGCCCTTACCCCCTTGTCTCAGCAGTACCTACAATCTCCTCCCCCGCCATTAGGTAGGTAAAAATTAGGTAGAGTACCTAATTTTTGGATTCTACCGCCTTTGTTAAATCTTTACCCACTCCGTCTTTAGTGTCTTTGGTCTACTGTACCTCCCCTCCCCTCCTCAATCTCTTTGTTGAAAATGTGAAATAAATTTTGTCAATTGTCCGTCTCTTTGGAGCTCTTTCATCAGTAGCGCTTGTGCTACCCTTCTTAATTCCATATAAATTCGCCTATTAAAATTTCTTAACTTGCTGATTGAATATCTGAGGTTAAAAATTTAAAATGGGTTTTGAAATTCAAGATATATTACCTCTATATCTAATAAATGGTGAAAATGTCACACCTTGTGAATTAAAATCAAGTTGCCATCAATCCATGACTAATTGGAGAAAAACCAAGACAGATAGTCTGAGTGAGAGGCACAGCTGGCATAAGCTTTTTTCAGGAATGTATAAAATTGATATCATTTTCACATATTGATAGATATTCTATCATTCATCCATCCATCTTAGGGTAGAACTAAGGTAGATAGTAATAGAACTTTACGGATGATCGAGATTTTTGGGTTGAATCTTGACGGACAATGTCGACCGGACTTGTGTGCAAAAAAAGGGGGGGCTGTATTGCAAAATTTTCAACTTCTATGATTAGAGGATAAAAAGTGAGTCCTTGGACCCGTACTCCATCCTAAGACCCTGCCTTCCTTACTTGACAAATATAGAAGCAGTGTATTACTGTTGAACCTGAATCATTCAGGAATGCTTACATTCCAAATCCTTATATGCCCTTAAGGATTTCTGGTCTTGCAGATTATAAACCTGAGGGTAATTTATAATATTAATTAAAAAATATTTATGTAAAAGAAGTTTTTCAAAGAAAAGTAATGGCCATTTTAAACCTAAGATCAGCAGATAAAAATACCTGTTAAAATTCAAATTCAAAACGACCAGAAATTACTATTAAAGAATAAATGAAACCCAAAACGAATAGAAATTAAATAAACAGTCATCTTAAAGCAAGTAATACTTAAATTGAATAAGTAAATCAAGCTTTAAGTGAAAAAAATATTTTTCTATTGAAGTATAAATATAACCTAAAACGAACATAAATTAAATAAACAATCATTGCAAACAAAAATAAAACATATACTAATATAAATGAATAAGTAAATCTTAAAACGAGTTAAACTTAAACTGAATATGCAAATCAAGCTTGAAACGAACAAAAATCAAAATAAACAAGAGTCTGGGTATCGCCTCCTTCTCTCACTGTAAAAGTTTAAAACCTACTGCTTCATTGGCGCTTTACTGGAAATAGCTAAATTACAAATATTTCTTTGCACTTAACATTGAAAACAAACATGAAAATTGCAGCAAAATTTGGAGTTGACTAGATATCAACAATTAATATCGTTATACATCCAATATTCAGTTTAATTTATTAGTTCTCTCTAACATTGTTCAATACAAATATAGTTTCACTACATACAAGATTTTGGATACTGCGACCTTCCTTAAATGTAAATCCCAAAGCCTACTGCGTCATTGGCACTTCACTGAAAACGAATTATATTACAAATATTTCCTTTTTCAGTTCTTACAGCATTAAAAAAGAAAATGAAATTGCAGTGTAATAAAATCTTAATTAATGGACCTTTCAATAATTAATATCATTATATATCAAATGTTCAATTTTATTTTGTTTATACTGTTCACGACACAAATAGTTTTCAGTTAAGGGTCAATGACGCAGTTGGTTTTAAACTTTTACAGTGAGAGATGGAGGCGATGCCCAAATTCTTGTTTGCATTGATTTTGTTCGTTTCAAGCTTGATTTGCATATTCAATTTCAGTTTCACTCGTTTTAAGGTTTATTTATTCATATTAGTATCTATTTTATGTTTGTTTGCATCGATTGTTTATCTATTTCTGTTCATTTTAAGTTTTATTTATACTTCAATCGCAAAATATTTTTGTTCTTTTTAAGCTTGATTTGCATATTCAAGTTAAGCATTACTCGCTTTAAGATTTATTTATTCATTCATATTATTACTTGTATGTTTTTTTATGAAATGAACCCCCTCCAAAGTTGATATGATACCCCCTTCCACAAAAACCTCATATTCTAATAATAGACAACTTACATAATTTGCAATCCTTGCCCCGGGGCTATTGAGCATTTCTCAACCCCTTTAGTTATAGTAATTTGAATTTTGAACTATCACTAAACAGTTATAATAATTTAATTTTGGACTATTTTGAACAAAATGACTATTTCCAAATTTTGATAAAATACATTTGAGAATAAAATGCACACGGGGTGGGGGTAGGGTTTGTTACTTTTTGGTCACTTTCAATTCTCAAAAAATGCATAATAACTTTCAATTTGCGGTGAAATGAACTTCTTCCAAATTTTATACGACCATGGTTTCCGTAGAAACTTTATATTTTAAAGATGGACTGCCAGAATAACTTACAGCCATTTCCCCACGGGTGGGGGGATTTAAACCTGGAACCGTAGCTGTTTGACACTGGAATGATTTTGAAAAAAATAGCCAAAGCAAAATTTTGATCGGAAGCATTTAGAAAAATGGCTAGGGACGGTGTCATTTGAGTCACCTTTAAAGTTTATATGACTATCTCATGCATAAAACCTTGTATGCCCCGACATATACGGTCAACATATATGTTGACCAACGAAATATGTTGACCCCAAAGTCTTTGTTATCTGATGGTTGGACAAATTCAAACAAACTAGCAATCTCAAAATTTTGATCGGATACATTTGGGAAGTGTGTGGAGGGGGGGAGGGTGGGTAGATGCCTCTGATACCTTTTGACTCATAAAAAGGTAACAAGAACTTTCATTTTCAATCAAATGAGCCACTTCTGAAGTTTATTCGACCTCTGACTATATAAAACCGTATATGCTCCAGGGCATAACTTAAAACACTTGCCCCCTGACTCAAGGGGTTTGTGTTTAGCTTCGAAATTTTTACTATCTGACGGATCACCTATTTTTAACAAAATAGTCATCTCCAAATTTTGTTAAATTAATCTGGGGAAAAAAGGGTTTGGGGGGGGGGCTTATTGCCCTTCGATCTCTTTTGACTTTTTAGAAGTGAACTAGAACTTTCAATTTTTAATTAAATGAGCCCTCTCTGAAGTTTAGACGATCATCTCTTCTATGAGAACCATATATTCCTCCAGTGCATAACTTACAACGCCTACCCTCGGGCCCTTGGGGTTGTGTCAACCCCAGAGTTTTAATATCTGAGGTTTGAACTTTTTTTTTTATAAAAAAGGTCATCTCACAATTTTTATCGGATAGGTTTTGAGAAAAAGGTGTAGAGGGGGAGGAGCTAGCTGCCCTCCGATTTCTTTTGACTCTGAAAAGTCAACTAAAACTTTTGGTTTACAATTAAACGAGCCCGCTCGGAATTATATACGCGCATCCCTTCTTCAATAAGAACATGTGGCCCCAGGGCATCACTTACAATGCTCGCCCCCGGGCCCTGGGGGTCGTGTTGACCCGGTATTTTTTATATCTGATCTTTGAACAAATTTTGAGAAAACAGCTATCTCAGAATTTTTATTTGGTGCATTTGTGGATAAAGACGTGGGGGAGGAGGTTAACTGCCCCCACTCACTTTTGAATATTAAATAGTGAACTAGAACTTTCAATTTCGAATCAAATAACCCCTCTTGGAAGTTTATACGAGCATCCCTTCCATTAGAACCATATATGCCCCCAGGGCATGACTTAAAATGCCTGCCCTTGGGCCCTGGGGGCTGTGTCGACACCGGAGTTTCTGTTATCTAATACTTAAACATTTTTGAAATGGATGTCTCAAAATTTTTATCAGATGGGTTTGGGCAAAATGGGCGTGAGGGGAGCTAGTTGCCCTTGGATGTTTTTTGACTATTAAAAGTGAACTAGAAATTTCAGCATCCAATCAAATGAGCCCTCTCTGAAGTTTATACAAATATCCCTTCTATAAGAATCATATATGCCCCTAAGGCAAAATTTACAACGCCTACCCCCAGGGCCCGGGGCGTTATGTCGATACCAGAGTTTTTGTTATCTGATGTTTGAAATATTTTTTAAAAATTGCTATCTCAAAATTTTTATCTTTTAGAACTTTCAATGTTGAATCAAATGAGCCATCTTTGAAGTTTTCACGAGCATCCCTTCTATAAGAACCATTTATACCCCAGGGCAAAACTTACAACGACTATTCCGGGTCCTGGAGTTTGGGTCTACACCCAGAGTTTTTGTTGTCTGACCTTACAACTATGTTTAACAAAATGGCTATGCTACATTTTTTAACTTATATATTTGGAGGATACGGGTGTGGATAAGGGGGGGGGGGCTAGTTGGCTTCTGATCTCTTTTGACTCTTAAAAAGTGAACAAGAACTTTCATTTTCCTAACAAATAAGCTCAACACAGGGGCCAGAAATTAAGATATTAAGAACAACAACTTTATACTTCTCAGAATACCAACGATCCCTTTCCTTGGCCAGTATGTTCTGTTTACCCTTTATAGGCTTAAGATATACCGTAATAAATGATAAACGATTCCTCTAAAACCAATTTCTGTTAAATGATTGAGAATTTAAACTTTTAACCTGAACTATTTAATTAGTTGCTTGTAAAGTGAAAACGACTTTTTAGTCTGTTTGGGGTTTAAAGAGCAACAGCACTACACTTCTGAGATAAAAGTTTATCGATTTAATATATTGATAAGAAAATAGGATTTAAAGTTTTAGTAAAACTTTATTTTCACCACTCTTGTGCTGCTTCTAAATCCATTCCTTTCAAATGTACAGGGAATTTATTTGTTTGATCAAAACCTTCAATTCAAGGAAGATTTTCCATTTTAAATTCAATTAATGTGATACTATATTCTTTCGGGGGGTTTCCTTCGGCGGCCGTACCCGCATCATATCTGTTAATTTATGCTGGTTGTAAGTTCAGCATCATTTTTCATTGTAATTTCTTATTGCTTTCCTTCATGCATAGTAATTTCTGCCCGTCGTATGTCTGACATCGTATATAAGCTAATTTTGTTTGTTTTTTCAGATTTAATTCGCTAAGTTCATATCATGATCAAATTAATTTTTTTTAAGCAATTTCTGGAAAAAGAGCTTATCGTAGATAGGTCTTATATTTTCATTTCACTTGACATTAATCTGCCCCAAAGGAACGCATTAACGTAATAATTGTATTGTTTCATTTTCTAATTATGTTTTCGAAACATGGAATTAAACAGCTTTTCTTGGAAGATAAAAAAAATTATTCAGCTTCGATGATACAGGTAACACTATTTTCAGCGGATTCTTATGTTAGCACTAGTATGATTGGTAGTAACATAACAAGGCTTAATTTATACTGCTCTAGTGAAAAATGCATACATCAAAAATCTATGCAGCAATATGTATGTTGAGAACTCTAACATTGTGGATGATAGTTCGGTCTAGAGGCCAGCTTTACCATGGTTTTAATCCATCGAGTAGGGGTGTAAGTTTATCAAATGCCTCTCAACTGCAAAGCTGTAGTTTTCTCTTTGATGCTTACCTTGATAGACTGGATTTAATATATTATAGTGAGGAAAAATTCTTCTTATTTCCCGCCCCAAAAAAGGAAAAAAGAAAAAAATATTTCCTGAAGATTTTAACTTAATGCTCTTAGTTGCTCCTGACATATTGCAGACACACTTTGATAACCTGGATTCACATTGTGTTTTTTTTTTTTTTTTTTTTTTTTTTTTTGGTTTAAATTCCATTTTGTCAAAAGGGCGTACTTTTGGTATCTCATAAACGGCTAGGAGAATTAAGTCGGAACCTTTAGGGTATATAAAATTAAATAAGATCAAGGTTGCCAAAAAAGTGCATCCGCAAAGTCACAGGAACTGCTGAAAATATTAAGTTGAGACTTCGGAATGTCTAAAGGAGACTTTTGTGGAATGTCTAAGGGAGTGTTGAAATTAATTAAAAAACACTACATGCATCCAGACTGATAAAAGGGTCTATCTACTAAATCAGAACGGCTAAGGGTGCCAAGCTAAAATTTTCAAGAAGAATTGATGGGGATAACGATCTAAGTCATAAGACATAATCTGTATCAAGTTTGTCAGATAGATGTATCTGGAGCATATGCGGAACAGCTAAGGATATTAAATTGACACTTTTATGTTTTGTTGAGGGAAAAGTTGAACTAAATCAAAGGACACCTTGTGGATCCAGGTTGTCCAACGCTCTGTATCTGCAATACCCAGGAATAGCTAAGGGTCAATTTGAAACTTTAGAGAATACTGAGGGAGATGTTGAGCTAAATCATATGGCACCATATGCATCGATTCGAAAGGGTGTATCTGGATTATCTCAGGAACGGCCAACAGTATTAAGTTGAAACTCTTAGGGAATATTGAGGAAACTATTGAACCAAATAAAAAAACATTATATGCATCAAGGTTGTCAAAAAGCGATTTCTGTAATATCTCAGTGATGATCAAGAATATAAAGTTGGAATTTTTAGGGAATTATGATGGTGATATCGACATTACCGTCATATACCATCTTTTTATTTAATTTTATTGGTCCTAAAAGTTTCATTTCAATACCCTAACAGTTCCTGAGGTATTGCAGATGTACCCTTTCGACAACATGGATTCAGACAGTTTCGTTTGACTTAGTTGAACATGCTCAGTATTTTTCCACTTAATAACCTTATCCGTTCCTGTGATATTGAAGATAGGTCCTTTTGCCAATCCGTCCCTTGAGAAAAGAGGGCAAGCTTTTTTTCAGCTTTATATCTTCCTCAACATGCCCTGAAGATGAGGACTGTGAATTATTTAAGTCGCCCATTGTTTCCATATATGTTTTATTACTTGGAAAAGGGGCATGTTAGAACCTGGGTGTCTGACAAGTCTTGGCGTATTGAGGTTAAACTTTAATTAACTGCTTATTGGATCTTGAACTAAACCAGAGTCACTATGTGCATCCAGGTTATCAAAAGTAAGCATTTGCATTGCAATATCTGAAGAATCGACAACAATATTAAGTTGAAACTTTAAGGGAATGTCGAGGGTGATTTTAAACTAAATCAAAAGACATTGGCAACCCAGGTGTCTAAAAAAGTGTTTTTTTCAATACTTAGGAAAAGCAAAGGAGAGCTAGTTAAGCATTTTATGAAATTTTGAGGCCGTTTTTTAACTAAATCAAAAGACAATATATGCATTCAGGTTTTCGAAAGGTTGTATCAGAAATATCTCAAAAGCAGCCAAAGTTATAATGTTAATATTTTGAGAGAATGTTGAGGGTAATCTGGAGCTAGGGATCAAACTAAGGACATTGATGACCAAAACGTACCCCTGTTTCCCAGCAATAAAATCTACCTGTAAATATGAGGCCATCTGCATTCACAGTCCTCACCTTCCTGCTCAGGACCTCTTGAGGGGAATTTCGGATCAAACAGGTCGTGGTAACGAACTGTAAGTAAGGTACGACCCTGCTCAATAGTAACCGAAACTCTTAAAAACATAATTTTGATACCAATAGATACATAAAGAGAAATGAATTTTTATGCTGACTTTAAATATATAAGTTTCAACAATTTTAGCCCTACCCATCAAAAGTTACGAACAGGAGAGGATTTGCCTTATTTTTGATAAAGGGTTAAACACCCCTAAAAGTCATAGAATATTAATGAAAATTATTCTATCAGATTCAACATATCGGAGAACCCTACTATAGAGGTTTTAAGCTCCTATCGGCACAAATGTGGAATTTTGTATTTGTTTTTGCCAGAAGAAAAATCACGGATGTGTGTTTATTTGTTTCTTTCCCCAGGGATGATCGTTTCTACCCAGTGGTCCTAAAATTTCGCGAGAGGTTTTATTTGAACGGCAATTAGAAGTTCTAGTGCCCTTATCAAGTGACCAAAAATTGGAGGGCAACTATATCCCCTCCCACGCTAATTTTATTTCCAAAGTAACTCAATCAAAATTTTGAAATAACCATTTTGTTCAGCATAGTCGAAATAACTAATAACTATGGCTTTGAGAATGACATAATCGTGTGCAGTCCTCTGGGGAAGGGATGCAAACTATGAACTTTGCCCATTGTTTATATATAGTATTCGTTATTGGTAAGTATACAGACGTTTTCAAGGGGATTTTTTCTGGTAGGGGGATTGGGTTACGTGGGAGGATCTTTCTATGGAGAAATGTTTCATAAGGGAAGATAATTTCTATGAAGGAGGTGCTGAATATTCCAGCATTATATAAAACCGATCAGAGATTAAATAAAAAAAAAGTTTTTTCAACTGAAAGTAAGGAGTAACATTAAAACTAAAACGAACAGAAATTACTACTTATATGAGGGGGTTCGTCTCCTCGTCAATATCTCGCTGTTTATGCTAAAGTATTTTACACAAAAGTTATTTCAAAAAAGCTATTTATTATACCGAAACGGTCTTTGTGATTCAGGGGTCTTACTTAAAGAATTAGAACAAAATTCAAACTTTCGAGGTATTGACGAGGGGTGAACCCCTCATTTTACGTATATGAGGAAGTTCGCCTCCTCGTCAACACCTCGGTCCTTATGCTAAAGTTCGAATTTTGTAAAATGATGGTCAATATAAGGAATAATTTGTTTTTGGTTTATTTTCCGGCCAATCTTAGCATTTAATTTTAATTTAAGCAGCTTCATAACTATGATTTTGATATGATAATAAACCAGAGATATTGTATGGGTTTGGCTTGTGGTTGTTATTAAATAAAAAAAATTCCAACTGAAAGACAGGAATAACGTTAAACCTTAAAACGAGCATAAATTATTACGTATTACTTTTAAAGATCTTTTTGAGACTCTCATTTTCACAAAAATAGTTTCGACCTCTTTGGCCGTTTTGTTCCTATGCCTTACAAAAAGAGGCTCGGATTTCCCGATAATATTTGAAAACGATCAACAAGGAAATAAAAAACAAGTTTTTTCGACTGAAAGTAAGAAACAATATTTAAACGTAAAATGAACAGAAAATATCAGGTTTATGAAACGGGTTGCCTCTCCTCAGTAGCTCGCTCTTACGCTGAAGTTTATTTTTTATCTTTTAAAAGAGGTTATTATTCTAATTAAATAGCCTTTGTTATTCAGGATTCATTCTTAAACTGAAACAAAAATCAAAGTTAGCTTATTATAAGGTTATTATTAGTTTAAAAAAAGTAAAATTAATATGCAAATTTTGTATTAGTTATTCATGTACGGTAAGCCAAATTCAAAACCTGCATTAATTCCAAAACCTTCAGAGATTTAATAAAAAAACAAGTTTTTTCAACGATAAGTAAGGAGCGATATTAAAACATAAAACGAACAGAAATTATTCCGTATATTAAAGGGGCTGTCCCCTCCTCTACACCTCGCTTTTTACGCTAAAGTTTTTATTGTTTAAAAAATAGAGCTATGAGAAAGAGTCAAACTTTAGCGTAAAGAGCGAGGCGTTGAGGAGGGGACAGTCCCTTTCTTATACGGAATAATTTCTATTCGTTTTAAGTTTTCATGTCGCTCCTTACTTTCCGTTAAAAAAACTTGTTTTTTATTTAAATAAAATCCAAGACACTAATCCTCCAGGCTGTTAAAAAGGACCAATATCTAATAATTTTCTAAGGCTATTAAGTTGAAATTTTCAGGGTATACTAAGGGGTAAATTAAACTAAATCAAAAGACTTTAAGTGCATCCAGGCTGTCAAAATGGTGTTTTTACAACATCTAGAGCAATATCTTGACAGCGGAAAGTTAAAACGTCTATGGAAAGTTGAGGGTGGCGTTTCATTAAATCAAAAGACCCTATATATGCTTTTAGGCTGTCAGAGGGGTGTATTTTTAATATCTCAGGAACAACTAAGGGCAAAAATTAACAGCTTGAGGGACCCAGCCGAGAGTCATTATCAAATATTGGAAAGGGAATCAAGTACATTTAAAATTTTCATGGTGGAACCAAGGAGAACTTGTCAAAAACGATAAATTTTATAAGAAAAATGCGGCTACATCGGATCTTATCGCAAAATATTCTTGCTTTTGTGCTCATCAGCTCAAAATGTAAAGCCATGAAAGCACCTCAATTGAAGTTTTAGAAACAGGGAAATTTCAAATGGAAACGATTCTGGTTGCACTGATTCTAGACGCGATACTAATTGCCGTCATTATTTCTTCTTTTTTTTCTAATTCAAGTAAAGAAGCTGTAAAGACAGAACTTAATACAGTAATATTCTTAAAGTACAATGCTCGATCAATATTTTAGCTATATTAAAGGTTATAGCAGGATAGGGATCAGAAGGGCTTGTTCTATAGAATGGTAAAAGTTAGGTCGATTTACAATCTATTTATTTGAATAATGTTCACTCTCCACACCTATCCAAAATTCTATAATAATAATAATGTTTTTTTATCTTTATTGTACAATTGAATTCAAAATATAAAAACCAAGCCAAAATTTTACTTCTTAAGGGGATTCTGTGTATTAAAATCTTTTTACAAGCCTCAGCGTTGGCTGTCGGTCTCAAAGACAAAGACACCATAGAAAATTCTCGAAGGGGAATAGCCGCAAATGAGAGCTACTGAGAATCATTGGCTCGAAATTTTGTTACTATTTTTTAAAAATCTTCTTTCGTAGAGAAATTCTGGCAAAAATCCCCAATGTAAAATATCCCCCGAAAAGTTCGTCCCCTTGTAACTTCCCTCCCCTCGGAAAATTCCCCCCGTGGAATAGTTATTGTGTCTTTCAACTTTGCTGAACAAAATAGCTATCTCAATATTTTGACAGGAAGATTTAAGGAAAAAGGGGAGTAGAAGGAGGCCTAGTTGCCTTCCAATCTTTTTGGTCACTTAATTCAGGCACTATAACTTTTAATTTCTGGTCGAATGAGCGATTTCTCGATGTTTTAGGGCCTATCTTCGATACAATCCTCCCTGGGAAAAACAAATAAACAAAAACAAATAAATATGGATCTATGATCTTTTTTCTGGCAAAAAGCACATAGTTCCACATTTTTGTAAGTAGAGGCTTAAAAATCTCTACAGTAAGGTTTTTTCATGCTCTAAATCTAATGGTGTGATATTCATTAAGATTCTTTGATTCTCAGGGGTTGCTTTTCATATTTTTGAAAATCAGGCAAATTTTCAGCTCGTAGCCTTTGATGAATAGCACTAAACTTAATGAAACTCATATATTTGTAATCAACATAATAAGCCAATTCTTTCGATGTATCTGTCGATGTCAAAATCCTTTTTCTTAGAGTTTTGGTTAATATTGAGTCCCCTCGCTGCTTACTTACAATTTGTTACCACAAACTGTTTGAAAGTTTGACTTTTTCTCTCAATTCCTTTAGAACAACTCCTGTAACACAAGAGCCGTTTAATTAGTATAATAAACGTTTTTTAAGTTCTTTTTTAATCTTTTTTCTTTTTAATTCTTTTTTTAAAGGAAAACTATTACACAAACAGTAAGATATTGAGGAGGGCGTAAGCTCCCTTATATACCTAATAATTTTTCTTCGTTTAAAGTTGTGACGCTGCTCTTTACTTTCAGTAGAAAATTTTTTTTTTTAATTTACTTTCTGATTAAATTCACGAGCTGATTGATCTTTATCTGCTGGGGGTTTTTCAGCATTTATCAAAAATCAGGCAGATGTTACCAGGCTTGTAGCCTTTGATGAGTAACACTAAACTTAATAAAACGTTTATGATGGGAATCAGTAGACTAACCCAATTATTTTGATATATCAATTGATATCAAAATGCCATTTTTAAGAGTTTTAGTTAGTATTAAGCTGCGTCGCTCCTTACTTACACTCCGATACCAAGAATCGTTTGAAAGTTTGACTTTCTCTCCCAATTCTTTAAGAACGACTCCTGAAACACAAGGCCGTTTGATAGTATAATAAGCTTTTTTTATAAGTTCTAAGATAAAATTAGCGTAAAGAGCGAGGAATTGAGGAAGGCGTAAGCCCCCTCATGTGCCTACCAATTTCTTTCGTTTTAAGTTGTCATGTTGCTCCTTACTTTCTGTTTAAAAAACTTGTTTGCTTTAAATTTAATTTCGGATCGTGTAAATAATGTCAGGAATTCCGAATCCTCATCCATGGAAAATCCCTCGTTAGAAAGTTTCTTCCCCGCAAAATACCCCATACAAGGAGAATTCTCCCCAGATAATTCAATTCTAACTTAAGTTTCTCCCTGAAAATTCCTTGTGGACGATTCCAGTTGAAATTTTTTTCTTAGCACACTTTCATTTGAAACAGATTTTAATTTCTCATTGTTTTTTAAATCATGTTGGGCCCCTCCCCCCTTCCCATGAAAAACTCTTTTAGACCTTTTGATTTTTGGTTACAATCCAGCCGCATCGCTCTTTACTTACGGTTCGTTACCATGGACTGTTCGATAAGTTTCGTTAAAAGTGAATATTTTTAACCCTGGTGCAAAACGGGAGAAGTTTAAGCACTTGTTTTTATTCCCCAGAAAGGCAGGTGTCGGCTTTTCGTTTTCTGTGGTTTATTCAGATGTCCTATAGAATCTATACAAGTTATTACAAGAAATTTTAGACTAGAAATTTTATAATAGAAGAGTTAGGATGGTCCCCAGTAGTTGAATTAAAATCAAGTTGCCATCAATCCATGGCTAATTGGAGAAAAAGCCCAGACAGATAGTCTGAGTGAGAGGCACAGCTGGCATAAGCCTTTTTCAGGAATTTATGAAAATGATGTCATTTTCACTTCTTGATAGATTTAATGAAAAAAAAACAAGTTTTTTTTTACTGAAAGTAAGGAGCGACATTAAAATTAAAAGGGGTTGTCCCCTCCTCAACACCTCACTCTTTACGCTAAAGTTTGACTCTTTGTCACAACTCTACTTTTTAAAAAGATAAAAAAAACTTTAGCCTAAAGAGCGAGGTGTTGAGGAACACCTTTACTATATGGAATAATTTCCAGAAAAAAACTAAATAGTTGGGCCCGCCTAGGCTACCTATAGTGTCAGGCGGGCGACCCAATTCACAATCTTAGACAGTTGCGCCAACGAAAATAAAAAGTAGATAATTGAATATTGATTGACCAGCACGACAAAACATTACAAATATTCTCTTTAATATCCAATTGTAAAAACAATTTGTATTAAAAACGAGCATCAATTAACTAAAAAAATCTTTTACCAAAAACAATATTTAAAAAAAAAATATAGGTATACTTTAAACCAAAGACAAGCAGAAATAAAGTTGATAATCAAATAATTCATTTTAAGGAACTAGTAAGGAGTATTCCGGTCAGATAGTAACCGAAGGCATATAAAACAGAATTTCATTAAGAGTTGATACACCAAAATAAAATCATTTTTATGATCGTTCCAAATACATAACAATCTGTCAAGTTTAATGTAACCAATTGTAAGTTACGGGCCAAAGAAAATTTACCTGATTTCAAAAAAAAGATGAAAAACACTCTCTAAAGTCAAGGATCCTTAATGAAAATCACACCACCATATTTAAGATATCAGAAAACCCTAGTGTTCAGGTTTCAAGCTCCTATCTACAAAAATGGGAAATTTTGAAATTTTTGCCACAAGAAAGATGGTCGATGTATTTTTTTTGTTTCAGTGGTAATAGTATCGAACTAATGGTGCTAGGAAATCAAAAGTTCCAGTAGGCCTACTTTTTTTTTGTTTGACCAAAAAGATTAGAAGGCAACTAGACCCCCCCCCCTCCACACTCCTTTTTCTCTTCAAACCATACGATCAAAATTTTAAGACAGTAATTTGTTTGAATACAGTTGAAAGGTCCAATAATTTTGCTTTTGGGTATGACAAGACCCCCTGTTACCTCAGAGCAAAGGCGTGTAAGTTGAACAATTTGTCCATTGTTCAAGTTTAGTGTTTGTTATTTGGAACATATGCGAACACTTTTGGGAGAATTTTCTGCGGGGGTTTTGCATGGAAGGGGGATTTTCCAAGGGGAGAAAAGCTTTCAGTGAGAAATTTCACATGGAGGTGAGAGAGAATGGTATTTCCTGGCATGATCGGTAAATCGTTCAGATATTAGATAAAAGGAAAGTTATTTGAACTGAAAATAAGGAGCAACACTAAAATGTAAAATGAAAAGGAATTATTCAGTAGATTAAAAGGGGCCACCCCTTCCTTAACCCTTGCTCTTTACGCTAAAGTGTGACTTTTTGTCATCCTTCTTTGAGAAAGAATGCTCAAACACAAGGACCGTCAAATTTGAAAGAAAGTTTTTAAAAAACAACAACAAACTTTAACACTTTAGCATAAAAAGCGAAGTCTGAGGAGGGATTAGCACCCGTAATATACCGACAAAATCCTGTCCGTTTGAAGTTTCAATCCTGCTCCTTACTTTCAGTTGAAAAAATCTAGCTTTTTTTTTTAATTTAAGCTTGAAATGAATAGATATTAGCGTTAAAGAATCAATGAGACATAAAACGAACAAAAGTCAAGCCGAAACTAAGCCAGTAAATTACCACAGAAAGGAAAAGGACACCGCTTAAGGCATCTAACTGCCAGAAAATCATTTGCCTTATCTGAAACCAGAATATGTTGAAAATTTTTATCTTAAATATTTTAACGTTAGTAAACCCAGTTTAGCGGAATAGTAAATACAGAAACTAATATCATTTCTTATTTTGGCTGTCATAAAGTTTCTTTTTTTGCGAAGCGGGGCGGTTTTTACAACATTGTTTTTAAGGGGATTTGTATAATAGAAAGTAAATATATGAGAAGTGCAAACATATAATTAATTTATGTTTTATATTTCGCTGAGCAAATGGTGGCCACTTTACAGGTTATTTTCATCTAGTTAAAGCTCTGCTTAATATGGAATATCACCTCCTCTATTCATCCTAAAACATTAAAATAAAGGCAAAACTCTTTAGAAATGCCTGAAGTTTAATAAAGGTGCGTATAAGTATACACTTAAAACTAAGTATATGAGTTGAAAATACTCCTTCAAGGGTCGGCATAGTCATTTAGGAAAAATAGATTTTCGAAAAAAATTTTATAAAAGAAGGTAAATAATTATGTATTTTTTTTTCTAACGGGTACAGATGGGTATCTGACTTCTCAGTTTGAATCAGTGGAATGGCATCAATTTTGTTAAACGTTTACTTATGAAATGTTGAAAAAAAGTGGAAACTCAGGCTACTTAAGTAGACCACGGAAATGGACTGCAACTAAAATATTATTTCAGAGTTTCTCACCTTCTCAATACCAACCAGTCATAAAATATAGTTATGTTTTTGTTTAAGAGTTGCATGTTTTTGTTCATAAAATTGTATAAACTGCTATATATACCGCCGAGGAATTTTTGATACATGTCATCCAATCATATTTCCACGATTGTTTATTTATAAATCAAAGTTTTTAAAGGACAAAAAAAACAATAGAAATTTACCTCAGATTGAAACCCTGAGAATTTAAATCACCGATTTTTTGCCTATCAAATACAAAAATAACAAACGTAATTATTTATTTTTTAAGAAGTGTTGCGACCCATATACTTAGTTTGAAGCACATACCTACATGCATCTTTATTGGAGTTCATATTTTTCTGACGATTTTGGTCTTTATTCGAATATTTTAGGATGAATAGAAGGGAATATACTAACGAAGAGCTTTAAACTGACAGGACTCTAGACTGACAGCACATGCCATTATAAACGTTCACCGAAATATTTAGGTAGAGATTGACCGTGCATTTAATAGATATGGCTGAGTAGAAATAAAGAAATAGACTTTTTCTTATAAAAATGTGAATTCTGGAACTTAAGCCAAATATACCGACCTTTAGAAAGTGGAAAGATACGCTACGTTATTACGAAAAGTGAAATTTTTATTAGATACTTCTGATATTTCATCAACGTTGACCCTATTTATTAAAACATTGTTTTTAAAAGGAAATTGCGACAGGTTAATGCTTTATTACCTGTACTTAAAGCCCTCGTTTTAATTCTCTTCTATGTATTTATGTCTCTTTGTTCTATGTTTCTTGTTACACCCCTAAAAGAACTAATATCTAATGTTTAATGCCTGTTTTATGAATATATAAGTTTTATCTTAATCCTCATTTCCTACTCTTCATTACTATCATAATTACTAAACGATAATACAAAGTTAGGCAACATGCTAAATGGTTTGACCTGTGTCACAAAGCTTAACTTACTCGCTATAGTGGTCAGAAGTACAAAAGCGAAAAATTATGCAGAAAATATTAAATATCGTTTTTGTATAGATGGTGAACAGCTTTTATAGGCATTGCTGTTGTACCTTCTAACTATGCTGAACTAAGTGGCCATCTCAAAATTTTGATCAGATGACGTTGAGGAAAAAAGGGAATGGGAGGAGGGATCGTTGCCCTTAAATGTTTTTGTTAGCTTAAAAAGGGTTCTAGAACTATAATTTCCGTGCCAATTAGCCCTCTCCCGGTCATCTGGAATCTTTGATAGATACAATCACTCCTGAGTAAAAAACAACAAAAAGCAAACAAACTTGTATCCGTGATCTTTCTTTTGGCAAAAAAATGCAAATTTCTACTTTTTTTAGATGGAAGATTAAAACCTCTGCAATTAGGTTCTCCTATACGCTAAATCTCATGGCGTAATTTTCATGAAGATCAGTTTACTTTTTGAGGGTGGTTCCTCCTTTATAATAATTTGGTGAATTTTCTCAGGCTCGTAGCTTTTAATGGGTAACATCAAGCTGAAAGATTTAAAGATTTTTGTATATTTGGAATCATTATAAAAATCCAATTCTTTTAATATATCTAATGTTATCAAAATTCCGTTTTACAGAGTTTTCATGACTATTGAGCTTAGTCGTCCCTCACTTGAAGTTCATTATCACGAACTGTCTGTTTTATTAATTTTGAATATCTTCCAGTAAATAAATATTTTCTCTAAGATGGGATATAAATATTCCTGTGCCCCTTTGTATTTTCAAAATGAAATTTCATTAGGTAACCGCTTAATTTGTTTCCAAAGCAGTTCATCTATCCAACCCTTAAAAATATTGACTTTATATTGCTTCAGCAAAATTATATAAGGCATTCAAGCTCTGGACTCTTTACTTGACAGGGACATATGATGCTGACAAAAATATTTTATTGGACAAAAGAGTTTATACCTTTCCTCTCAACAACAGTTGTCTTGAAAAAAAAAATCAAGATATTAAAAAAGTTTTGATCTACTTGGATACAATCTTCTGTTCTTATCCACCTTGCTTAGAAATACCTAAAAAGATGCAGAATGAAACAACCAACGAATGAATTTCCTTATAGAAAGCTCCTTTATGATTTCGTCAAACAATGAATTGAATGGAAGTGTTTGACTAAGGCAAGCAGATAAAAGGGACAGTTCAAAGATAGACAATGTTTTAATTCTTCTTTGACATTTGTACTAGGTCATCTTGATCTATCTCCTTACTTTAATATAAATCGGCAGTATTAACTTCCTTCAAAAAGGATTCGTAGATAAGAAGAAGCATGTTCTGGGGCTTAAAACCCGTTTAAAAGCTCGAAAATTGTATGTAAACTTGCAATTTCCAAGCAAAAAATAAATAAAAAGCTAAATAAAGGCCTTGCCTTATTTTTTCCTCTTGAAAATCTTCTGAAATTGTATTGTAAGTGTTTTCTTAGTAAGATATAAGTAGTGTCCATACATGCAATACAGAGGGGACATCCTTATTGGGGCACTGAATTTTCCCAAGACTACAGAGCATATACCATTATTTGGGCACTAAAGATAGCCTATACTAAACTAAGATATTGACCTATTTACGTGACCAACTGCCCATACAGATATCCGATGCTCTTGAGTTAATTACCCAAATATTTCTATCAGGATTTTGACAAATATTTCTTCACTGAACAAAAGGAGTGATGAGTTATTTTAATTTTTAATTTTCAAGTCATTATAATTATATGAATACATTTTGTCTTTTTTAAAAAGTAATGCTTAGTATTGGGGATATGCATAAAGTCGAAATTAACATAGTCACATATATTTTTAAGCGAGGATACGACAGACCTCGGTGATCCAAGCCCAACCTCAAAGGGCCCCAATGCCCTTCGCAATATTTTTCATCCCTTCCCCTTTTTTTGGACTCAAATTGTTTGGACTTGGAATTTTTTTCAGTTAGAATCTTTCTGGACTCAGTTTTTTGGACATAGAATTTTTGAATAGGTACTATGTCATAAGAAAAAATAATGAAGTATCTTATGGAATACATTCAAAGCATTAATCTTTATGATGATGTTCTACAAAGTCAGAGAGAGAGAGAAAGAGAGATAGAGTGGGAGTGAGAGAGAGAAATAGAGAGACAAAAACACGTAAGAAAACATAGAGTCAGACACAAAAAAAGACATGGAAACATGCAAACATCCGCTCGAACGCACATGCATTGCAAAAGAGAAAAGCAAAGAGCAACTCAGAAGAACAGGCTTAGCGAGAGAGAAAAAGAGACCAAAACTTATACAAAAACAAACAGTCAGATACAGAAACACAAGAAGACAGAAATGGAAACAAGCAGACATCCACTCAGACATAAAGTCGTATTGAGGAAGATAAGCAAACAGCCGCTCAAACACAAAGGTATAGTGAGAGAGAGAGAGAGAGAGAGAGAGAGAGAGAGAGAGAGAGAGAGAGAGAGAGAGAGAGAGAGAGAGAGAGAGAGAGAGAGAGAGAGAGAGAGAGAGAGAGAATGAGAGAGAGAGACAAAAACACCTACCAACACACAGAGTCAGACACACAAACACAGACACGGAAACATTCAAACACCCACTCAGACACACAGGCATAGTGACAGGAACAAGCATATAGCCGCTCAAACACAGAGGCATAGTGAAAAAGAGAGACACAAAAATACCTACTGACAGACAGAGTTAGACAAACAAACACACAAAGACAGACACGGAAACATGCCAACACCCGCTCAGAAACACAGGCATACTGAGAAAGACAAGGAACAGCCTATCGAAAAACAAGTATAATGAGAGAGAAAGAAAAAAACATCTACAGACACACAGAGTCAGATACACATACACACAAAGACAAACACCAAAACATCCAAAGACCGGCTCAGACACACAGCCACAGTGAAAGAGAAAAGCAAACAGCCGCTCAGACACACAGACATTGTGAGAGAGATAAGCAAACAACAGCTCAGACAAACAGACATAGTGACAGAGAAAAACAAAAACATACACACAAAGACAGTCACGGCAACATGCAAACACCCACTTAGACACATAGGCATAGTGAAAGAGCAGGCAAATTGTCTGTCTTTGTGTGTTTATTTGTCTGACTGTGTGTTTGTAGTTTTTTTGTGCATATATATATATATATATATATATATATATATATATATATATATATATATATATATATATATATATATATATATATATATATATATATATATATATATATATATATATATATATATATATATATATATATATATATATATATATATATATATCACTATGCATGTGCGTCTGAGAGGGTGTTTGCATGTTTCCGTGTCTTTCTTTGTGTGTTTTTGGGTCTGAATCTGTGTGCTTTTACATTTTTTGTCTCTCTCTCACTATGCCTTTGTTTCCGAGCGGGTGTTGGCATGTTTTGTGTCTGTCTTTTTGTGTTTGTGTATCTAACTCTGTGTGTTTGTAGGTGTTGTTCTCTCCCTCTCTCTCTCTCATTATGCCTGTGTGGCTATGTGGCTTTTTGTTTGTCTCTCACTATGCCTGAATATCTGACCTTGTGTTTGCATGTTTCCGTTTCTGTCTTTGTGTGTTTGTGTCTCTGATTCTGTGCTTTGTACGTGTTTTTTATCTCGTCCTCATGCTATACTTGTGTTTCTGAGCGGCTTTTGCTTGTCTCTCTCTCTATGCCCGTGTGCCTGAGTGGGTGTTCGTATGTTTCAGTGCCTGTCTTTTGTGATTTTGTGGCTGAATCTGCGTGTTTGAAGGTGTTTTCGTCTCTTTTACTCAGCATGCCTGCGTGTCAGCGGCTATTTGCTTGTCTCTCTCATTGTGCATGTGTGTCTCAGTGGATATTTGCATGTTTTCATGTCTGTCTTAGTGTGTTTGTGTGTGTGACTCTGTGTGTTTGCAAGTGTTTTTGCCTCTCTCTCTCTCTCTCTCTCTCTCTCTCTCTCTCTCTCTCCTCTCTCTCTTTCTCTCTCTCTATGTCTTTGTGTCTAAGCGGCTGTTCGCTTATCTTTCTCAATACGACTTTGTGTCTGAGTGGATGTTTACTTGTTTCCGTTTCTGTCTTTTTGTGTTTCTATCTTTTTGTTTTTCTGTATCTAGTGCATTGGTAGATATTTTGTCTCTCTTTTTCCAACTATGCCTGAGCACCAGGGTGGCTGATTTGCTTGTCTCTCTCGCTATGCCTATTGATAAGAACGGTGTCTGCATTTTTCCATGTCTGTCTTTGTGTTTTTGTATGTCTGACTCTGGTGGTTTGTTGGTGTTTTTGTGTCTCTCTCTCACGGTGCCTGTGTGTCTGAGTGGCTGTTTGCTTGTCTCTCTCACTAAGTATGTTTTCCTTAGCTGGTGTTTGCATGTTGTAATCTCTGTCTTTGTTTGTTTTTGCGTCTGACTCCGTATGTTTGTAGGTGTTTCTGTCTCTCTCCCTCACTTTGCTTGTGTTTCTGAGCGGATATTTGCTTGTCTCTCTTACTATGCCAGAAAGTCTGTGCGGATGCAGGTGTTTGACAGTCTCTCTCTCTATGCATTGTGTTTGCGTGTTTTTTTGTCTAACTGTGTGTCTGTAATTTTTTTAAAATCCCTGTTAACCTAACTCAGATTCTAATATACCCTCTACAAGCCCGCTAGAAGTATCTATGTCTCTGGAAATTGTTTTTCTTACATCTCCGACTTTTTCATTGACCTTCTAAGCGTTCGAGTTCCTAGCGTACACTGAAATAATGGAAGCATAACAAAGTAATGCAGAAAATATTTTTATTGAAATAATCACATGTAAGATATCATCATAAAAATAAAAATGAATACTTTGAAACCATTCCATAAAATACTTCATTATGTTTTCTCGTGACATAGCACTTATTCAAAGATTGTAAGTCCAGAAATAAGTTCAAAAACTTTTGAGTCGAAAAATTGTAATTCCAAAAAAATTTGATTCCAAGAACAGAGAGGTAAAAGTTTGGGGGAGGGACATTGGGCTCTTGGAGGCTGGGCTCCAAAAATTATACGTCCAAAAACTTCTGAGTGTACAAAATTCTGACTCTAAAAGTCCAAAAAATTGTAAGTTCAAAAAATTTTGACTCCAAAAATCATAAGTTCATAGAATTCTAAGTCAATTAGAAATTTTGAGTCCAAAACAGTTGGAGGTTCAAGTTCAGGGGCGGGGCATTAGGGCCCTTGGAGATTGGATAACTACAGGCTGTCATATCATTGCTTAAAATATATACGATTTTATTAGTTTTTACTTTATGCATATTCCTAATATTAAGCAATATTTTAAAAAAAGACAAAAAAGCGTATTCATATAATTATCATGACTTGAATATTAAGTATTTTAAAAACTAGTCACTCCTTTTATTCAGTGAAGATCGAATATTTAGTAATCAAGTCCTGACAGGAATATGTAGGTCATTCACCCAAATGCGTCAAATACCTGTGGGAAGCTGGTGATGTATGTAGGCCAATGCTCAAGTTTAGTATAAGCAATCTATAGTACCCAAATAAGGGTGTATCCTCTGTAATATAGGGAAGATATAGTGCCCAAATAAGGTTCTCCCCTCTGTATTGCATACATGCATAAAGAGATATGATATGACATGACAAATTTTTCACAACTTAATTTTTTAAAACAGTAAAAACTTTGGCGTAAAGAGTGAGGCTTTGAAGAGGAGACAGCCCCTTCCACATACAAAATAATTTCTGTTTGATTTAAGTTTTAATGTCGCTTCTTACTTTCAGTCAAAAAGTTTGTCCTTTTTTATTTAATATCTTAACGTTTTTCAGCTAAAGCAGGTTCAAATTTGACTCACAGTACATGAAAAACTAATAAACATACAAATTTACAAACTCATTTTGGATGATTCATTCCGTATGTAAAGGATTGCCTCCTCCTTAATACCTTGCTCTTTCCATTAAAGCTGTTATCACTTTTAAAAAGGTTCCAATCAGAAGCAGTGCATTAGCATTGCCTAAGCAAAGAACGATGTTGGCAGATTTTTTTTTTTTTTTTTTTACCTGGGCACTTTGTATGGAAGGAGTTGTTGTAGAAACTTTAGAAAGGGGTCATTCGATTGGAAATTGAAACGGCTTGTACCCTTTTGAATAGTCTAAAGTGATTGGAAGGCAACTAACCCCCCTCCCACGCCCACCATTTTCCCAGGCACATTCAGTCAAAATTTTGAGAATTTCATTTTGTTCAACATAGTTGAAAGGTCTGGAAGTAATGTCTTTGAGAATGACAGCCCTTCCAGAGCCCAAAGGGTGAAGGTTGTAGGTTATGCCCAGGGGGCATATAAGGTTCTTATAAAAGAGTTGTCGTAGAAACCTCTGGACGGCCCATTTGATGTGAAATTGAGAGAACGAGTCCATTTTTTATTAGTCAAAATTAATCGGAGGGCAAATGCCCCCCCCACCCACGCTCGTCATTTCCTAAAACACTTCCAATGAAAATTTTGAGATAACCATTTTCTTCAACGTAGTCAAAAAGTCAGGAAATTATTTTTTTTTAGGATGGAAATCCCCCTCCCTCCAGACCTCAAGGCAAGGGTTGTAAGTTATGCCCTGGGGGCATATAGGTTTCTTGTAGAAAACGTAGTCATATGAACTTGGGAGGGGGCTGGTAATCAGATTGGTAATCAAAAGCTCAAGTGCTCTTTTTAAAAGTCAAAGTTACTGGAGGGCAGCTACGTCCCTCCTCCAACAATGAATATTTTAGGTGGTTATTTTTTTCAAAATAGTCTAAATATTGTATAACAAGACTTTTGCGGTTGAAACAAACCCCTAGACACTGGGGGGAAGGCTTATAAGTTATGCCCCGTTGGCATTTAGGGTTTTTATGGAAGGAATGGCTGTATAAACTTTAAAAGAAGATTATTTAGTTGAAAAATGGATGTTCTAGTTCCAAGAGTGCAAATGATTAAGGGGAGCAAGTGTCCTCCCTCTCCCCAATGACCCCTGTCCACCAAAGGAAAATGATTAAAATTGTGAGATAGAAATTTTGCTCAAAATAGTCCAAAGAAGATATAACAACACCTCTAGGGTTGACAAAACCCCCCAATATTGAGCAGATAAGGTTATAAGTAATGCCGTATAGGCAAATAAGGTCTTCATGAAATGGGTGGTAGTATAAACCTCAGATGGGGCTCATTTGATTTGGAATTTGAAGTTATATTGCCCTTTTTAGGAGTCAAAAGTGATTTGAGAGCAACCTCCCCCTACCACACTCGTCATTTTTTCAAAGACGTCGAATCAGAGCAATATATGAGCAATATCATAGGCAGTGCTTCTCTATCATTACAAGTAATATCGTTGATATTTTAAAGGAGCTAATTTGGATGAAAATTCAAAGTTACCTCTTTTTAAGAGTCAAAAGCAATTGGAGGGCAATCAGCCCTCTTCTTTAGCTCAATATTTTCCAAAAACTTCCAATCAAAATTTAAGATAGTTTTTTTGTTCAGCATAGCTGAACGGCCTTGTAACCGTGTCTATCTGGCTATTGCATAGGTCAACCCCCGCAGTTGCAATTTGCCCATTATGTTTAAAAACTAGATGTTGGCTTAAGATTAAATCAAAATGCACGGTGTTAATGCTAATAGCCAATAAGGCATCTCAGCAGTATCCCAAGAACGAAACTTTCGAGGCTACCAAGCTGTCAAAGATCATAGTTAGATTTTTTTTGCAAATGATATCAAGTTTTCTATTTCAGGTTAACTAGATGAGGTATAAAACTAAATTAAACAATAATATTTCTGTTAAGATTTTTAAAAGGGTGAATTGTGTTGAAAATTATTGAAAATTTTCTTCAGCACACAAATAGCAGGCGAAACTATGATCTCTTAAAGAAAGACTGAACAGATTTAAGCTAGTATTTTCTTTTTCCCTGAAAAGACTATGTCAATATAGAACGAATAGAAATTAATTAAAAAAAGGTTTTTCCATAAAATAAGTTTTTCAAAGAAAAGTAAAGAACTCCATTAAACCAAAAATAAACAAAATTTAAATCAAATAATCTACCAAGCGTAAAACTACAGGTCAGCATTGATAAATGAATAAAACCCAAAACGAACAGAAATTATAATAAACAACCGAGTCAAACTAAAAACAAGCAGAAATTAACACCAGTAGGGCTCAAAACCCTTATGCCTCCCAAGGCCAGAGCATAATTTGCACTTTACTGAAGAAATTTATTTTAAATATTTTTACTTTTATTTTTTAAATGAATAAAATAATATCAACATTTTAATTAATAAATATCAGTATATGTACATCAAACTAACAATCCACATTCATTTGTATTTTTTCAGTAAAGTGCAAATTATATTCTGACCTTTGGAAGGCATAAGAGTTATGAGCCCTACTTATGTTAATTTCTGCTCGTTTTGAGTTTGACTTGGTTATTTATTGTAATTTCTGTTAGAAAAATAAGGTGTCCTCAGCAAGAGGAGAAATATTACCACCTCAGCATTAAAATATACCATATTTAATTACTATTATAATAGTCGGTATGATACCATCTAATGCTACAAATCTTCTCGAGTTACTGTGTAAACCTTAAATAATAACTATTCATTTTATGTCAATTGTGTCCTATTTATGTTTAGGGATAAAGGCACAGCATTTTGTAGCATTGTTTCTAAAACTGGGAGGTTGAGTTATTAGCTTTTGACATTTTTAACCTAATTGGATGTCTTAGGATTTTTACTTTCTAACACTTTGGAAAAAATATTGTGCTACAGTGTAGCAGGAATCGGCACCTCGGTGCGGCACCATTTCTATTGCTATTTGAAAAGGTCATAAAACCTCCCTTTTCCTTTCCGAAAGAATCTCTTTCGACATCCTATGATTATTGTTTTGATACGACCGAAACTAGTTAAAAGAAAGGAAAAAAGTAACATTAAAAAAAAAACTAACACAAACCTGAAATCATTACCTTGAGTGGTTGCGCCAAAGGAGTTCATTGAAAAATTGTATATTTGTATTCAACTTACGGGTGTTAAATAGCTTGATTGATGAACGGCTTAGAGGCTCTTTGTGCTAATTTTGCACTATTTACTGTTAAACCATTCAACAAAAATGTTCTCTTATAAATATAGCCCATCTAAAAAAGACGGTGTGCTCAATTTAAAACCTGATTTATTTTTCGTCTAAAATGGATTGCTCCTTCATTCCTTGTAAGTCAATGACCATTGATTTTTTCTTCATCAAGTTGTCAAATAAAGTCTCTTAAAGGTTTTTTTTTCTTCTACTGATTATTAGGCAACTTACCTTGGCAAGGCGAAAGGTTTATATTCTTAGTAGCAAGTGTTTGATGTTCAACAAGTGAAACATTTCCTTAAAATGGATATCCAAATTACGATGTTATAAGTTTATGGTAATTAAAATTCCACCTATTTACTCTTTTTGCTTATATCCTAAGGTCATAAATGAGTCAAATTGTTCAAATCAGTAAACAATTGGTCAAAAGCAAACCTTATCCATAGTGAATAAAACTCTGAGAAAGTCCCCCAATACCTTTTAAAGACAAAAACGTAATTTTTCCTTTACTGGAAACAATTTATATTTCGAACTATGAATTTTTATTTGTCATACCATCATTGACAATATACGAATTTAACTTTAATAGTGAAAATTGCAGAAAAAGAACTCAACGTAGATTGAAATTTTAATGTATATGTTACCGTAAATGTTCGAAATCTGGTTAATGTCGACATTCACCAGTGAATGTCCGAAATTTCTTTTTCTCTTCTTGGATTCAATTACCTTTGCGAGCCAGTTTTTTCAGTATAATGCAAGCTGTGACGGTAAAAGTCAAAGTTAGGTTGTATCATGCTAGTTTAGATTAGATTAAATTAAGATAAATTTGGCTTGAAATGGGTTAAAAACCTAAGTTAATCTGTTAGCTTAGGTCTGATGATAACCTGTTATCATCAAATCTTGCATGAAATTGAAAAGTTGACTGGCAACGCTGACTAAATCCGAAAAGAAAAAAAATATTTTGAACATTTACGAATTTCGAAATTTACGGTAACATATACCATTATTCATGGGGGTCCTGTCATCCCTGGAGACTTATCCTAGTTATTGGAACTACCAACTATTTTTATTAAAATGGCTAATTCAAAGTTTTTATCAGATTTCCTTAGTAGTTGAACGGTGGGGGGGGGTCCAGGAAGTTAAAAGGGGGTGGGAGGAGGATAGATGCCCTCCAGTTACATTTGACTCTTAAAAAGGCAGCAGAACTAGAAAACTTCGGTAGCTATTTTTATATCAGATTACTCTGCTTTTTATGCTTATTGCAAGTATATAAAATATATTAGCTTTAAGTTTTGCTCATCAGAAGTTAAGAGCTTGATGAAAATCACATCGTCAGGTTTAGCTTATCAGGGAACCCGATTTGATAGATTTCATATCTGAAAAATCATTGAATTTTCCGTTTTCCCCAAGAAGAACACGAATACCTGTTTATTTCCCCACCCCCCATGGTATACCGTAATGAGCCAATGGTCCTTGGAAGTCAAGTATAGCCACATTCAAACGCAATTTAAAAGTTTAATTACCCTTTTAAGTGGCTAAAACGGCTAGAACGCAGGAAATAGATATTTTCAGCGATTTCAATACACAAACTATGTTGTACATGACCTGAAAATACCGATATAGCAATTCAATTTAAAATTGTTGAAAACCTATATATTGAGCTTTTATACTTTCGAGCCAGTATTGCCAAGTGGTGGCAATATTGCCAAGAATTTTCTATGTAAAACAATCAAATTTGAGCTCTTTGATCTCTGACGCAGAAGAAGCAAAGAATTAATTGTTTAGGTTTCAGTCTGTGCTTTTGATCTCAATACAATACTTTCAACTGTCTGCTGACCACAAGACCGATCGGACAGTATTTCCTATCTTACAAACTGATGAATATTTTATTTTTTGCTAGAAGAAAGAGGGCAACTAGCCCTGTTCTTACGTCTTTTCTACCCAAAATCGGTCGATCAAAGTTTTAAGATAGCCATTTTGTTCAGCATAGTTAAAGGGTACCAAAACTATGTCTTTGGAGCCAACATAACCCCTCCCCCACGACCCATGGAATTTTGTGCTTGGGGTGGATTTTCCATGGTGATACTTCTCCGTGGGGAGAGAAATCTCAAAGGGCGAACTTTCCAGGTAAAATTTTACACTGGGGAGATTTGACAGAATCTTTGGCAACTCAATTTTGCACGTGGAGATGTTCGGAGGAAATGATCTGGGGAAATTTTCAGCGTGTTTTGATTTCTAGGAAAAAAATTTCATGGAGGGGGATTTCAAGAGTGATCGGAAAAACGATTAGAGCTTAAAGCCTTTCATCAAATGAAAGTATGCTAGGGATATTTTTTCAGGTTGAATCGTCTGCGAAAAATAATTACGGAAGGGGGGATTCTCAGTGAGGATAGAATTTTCTGGAAGGAATTTTAAAGGGTAAAGGTTTATTTTTCGTAGGAGGAACTTTCCACGGTGGAGTTCCCGTGAGGGGACGGAATTTTTTATAGGGAGTGAGCGATATTTACTGGCATTATGGGAACAACGGTCAGATATTAAATAAAAAGACTGAATTTCCCAACTGAATATAAGAAGTAAATAAAACTCAAAACGAAAAAAATATTCTGTATATGAAAGGGCTATTCTCCTCCTCAATACATTCCTCTTTACGCTAAAGTTTGAGTTTCTCTCGCGCTAAAGTTTGAGAAATTATCCCAATTTCTTAAGAACGACTCCTGAAACGCAAGGGCCATTTATTTAGAATAAGAAACATTTTTAAAACTGCTAAAACCTTTAGCGTGAAGAGCAAGATATTGAGGAGTAGGCAACCCTTTCAGATACTGAATAGTTTCTGTTCGCATTTAGTTTTAAAGTTGCTCCTCGCTTTCTGTTGAGAAATCCTGTTTTTTTTACTTAATCACAATAAGCTTATTGAACGCAGTGTTTGTAAAAATAGCTTTAGGCTTGAATCGCGCGGTGTTCAACAGAGATTATAACCGTACTAAATCACTTATTAAATGACCGTAATTATTGCGCTCTATTTAACACAATTTAAACACCAAAACAAATTTCTTAAAAAAAAAGAAATATAATTCTATGACCGGAAACTGGATAACTGGAAATTTTGATTCAAACAAAACAGTCCTTGCGAGTTTAGCATTGAATTAAAAAAGCAAGTTTTTCCAAATGAAAGTAATGAGCATCATTAGAAATTAAAACCAACAGAAACGATCCTGTATGTGAGGGGGCTGCTCCCTCCTCAATCCCTTGCTCTTTACACTAAGCTTTAAGGTTTTTTGGAAAAAGTCTCTCATTACAACTAAACGCCCCTTGTGATTGGGCCACTGTTGATATACGATCAGGAAAAACAGTCAAACCTTAGCAAAAAGACTGAAGGGCTTAAGGGATGGCAGCCCCTCTAATATACGGAACAATTTTTTTTCGTTTTAATTTAAAGTTAGTCCTTGCTTCCGGTTTTAAAACATTTTTTCCTATAGTCCGTTGAAGCCATATTGCTCTTTAAATAGGTACCTATATTGCACCACATACGATCAAGTTGTACAAGGCTATTTTTCGCAGCTTAAATGCATCAAGACCAACGCTCTGAGTTTGAGAACTATAGACTGTTTAAACAAAAACTAGATAATAGGAAAACTTGAAAAAGTAATAAGTGCTGTTATTGATATTGAAAGTAAAGATCGCCATCTAGTAGTGTCTACGGTTAATTTGTAGCTGAAATTTTGGAAAGGTAAACTATCTTCTGAGAAGTTATGACGTTAGTATACTCCAAGATGTGAATTTGAGACAAAATTTTCTGAGAAAGTTGAATACTATACTGAAGAATTTAAAACTTGACAATGAAAACGATGGGTGGAATATTTTTAGGAAAATAATTTGTGAAGTTACTGATGGTGTCTTGGGGAAGAAAGTTAAGATCGCAGATAGGAGTATTAGTGAAAAGGCTTTATGTTTGTATTGAGGAGAAGGTGCTTGTGCAAGGGATTTGAGTGATAGATCATATGAAAATAAGAGGATTGCAAAGATAATGGAGAAAACATTAAAATATGAACTAAGGAGTTGTGAGGTGGACACCATGGATACAATTGCCGAAGATGCAGCTAGACAGCATAATAATAAAACTTTGTACTGGCATTTGAACAAATTGAGAGAGAGTAGTCAACCTGGACATGTCCCAGTTAAAGATAGGAATGGGCCCACAATTAGTGATAGGGAAAGAGTTGAAGAGAGAGGGGCAGAACATTTTTAAAATATGCTAAACCAGAATAATGATGCGTCAATGCCTTTAAAGCGACAGAAAGGTGGTAAATCCAGAGCTACTACCATTCAAGACGTTATTACGAGCACCTGCGCAATACTATAGCGCACCTGTAACAATATAGTGCACCTACGTCAAAGGGTTTCCTTGTTACTTAATTACTAGAAATTACGTACTTTTGGTATGCACCTGGATTTTAAGTAATGCTTTTAGAGTGTTATCAGATAATATTGGGGCTGGTTCATAACACCTTGTTTTAGTAATAGAGACTTTTACTCTGTCGGAGATTGAATGTGCTATCAGAGATGAAATAAAAGCGATAGTATCATTATAGCTAGAATATGGTACACCTTCATACAAAATCAAAAAGATTTTTTTCTCTTCACTACAGAGAATTTTACACATGTATTAAGGGCAACCTTGAACGAGATGAACCACAGACTCTGTTGTCTGACTCGTTTTGATTTTTTCTTTACTTAACGCGCACTAAAAAGCAGAGATTATTGTTAAATAAATAATTCATGTATCTTTTAAAAGAGCTTTACGGAGTTTGAGAGACTCTGTTGCCTAATTCCGTATAGTTTTTTCTTTACTTAACGCTCATTAAAAAGTGAAGATTTACTGTCAAGTAAATAGTGTCTTTTAAAGGAGCCTTACGGGGTTTGAGCGACTCTGTTGCCTCATTGAATGTGTTTTTTTTTCTTTATTTGACGCTCGTTGAAAGGCGAGGATTTTCCGCCGAGAAAATAATTCTTGTATCTTTCAAAAGAGCTTTACAAGGTTTGAGAGACTGTGTTCTCTGTTTCCTGAGCGTTAAGTAAAGAAAAAAAACACGGAATCAGACAACAGAGTCTCTCAAACCCCGCAAGGCTATTTTAAAAAATAAGAGAGTTATTTATTTAACATAAAATCTTCGCTTTAGAATTAAGTAAAGAAAAAACCACACGGAATCAGGCAACAGAGTTTTCCAAACCCTGTATGGCTGTTTTAAAAGGTAAAAGAATTAGTCACACATTCAAGGTCCAATAGAGTAAAAGACTCTATTACTAAAAAGACGAGTTATGAACAAGCCCCAATATTATCTCTTAAAAATCTCTAAAAGCATTGCTTAAAATGCAAGTGCATACCAAAAGTAAGCAATTTCTAGTAATCAATTTCCATCCTGCATGTCAATTATTGCAGTAATATGGGAACATGCAATTCATTTAATCATTCTAGTATGTGCGAACAAGGGATTCTCCTTGCGTGCTAAAGGTTATCATGTGGAATATACTACCAGAACGTTAGAAAGGCCTTCAGAGTCCACCTGCCTCGCGCTCCATTCCATGGTAGCCCTATCCCTTTCGAATCCTAATGTAGACAAAAAAATCCTTAGATTGTTAAGGTTACCTGAGATAAACAAGAGCTAAGAGCTCATATGGCACTTGTGACGAGGCATGAAGAGCTAAAAGCCAAGAGATCATATGGTATTAGCTCTAACAAAATTCTATGAATCAGTAGATTGATTTAAAAGGAAAATAAGAGGCTTAATGCCGGTCAGTATTTAAAATAAGAGTTCTTAGTCACGATGTCCTTCTAAATATCAAAATTCATTAAGATCTGATCATCTATTGGTAAGATACAAAT
This sequence comes from Artemia franciscana, assembly GCF_032884065.1. Taxonomy (NCBI): domain Eukaryota; kingdom Metazoa; phylum Arthropoda; class Branchiopoda; order Anostraca; family Artemiidae; genus Artemia; species Artemia franciscana. The sequence continues at coordinate 16,890,842 of NC_088876.1, forward strand.
ACCCCAATTTTCACGTGTTCCAAGAATTCCGGTTTCCCCCCTCCAATCCCCCGAATGTCACAGGATCTGGTCTGAATTTAAAATTAGAGCTTTAAAGCACAAGATCCTTCTAAATATCAAATTTCATTAAGATCTGGTCACCCTTTCGTAAGTTACAAATGCATCAATTTTCCAAATTCCCCCCCTCAACTCCACCAAAGAGAGCAGATCCGGTCCGGTTATGTCAGTCACGTATCTTAGACAGGTTTTTATTCTTCCCATCCAGTGTCATCCTGATCTCACCGCTCTAATTATTTTCAAAGATTTCCGATACCCCCTAACTGCCCCCTCCCCAATTACGCTGGACCCAGTTGAGATTTAAAATAAGAGATCTGAGTTACAAGGTCCTTCTAAATATGAAATTTCATTAAGATCTGATCACTCCTTGGTAAGTTGAAAATGCGTCATTTTTTCTAATTTTTCAGAATTACCCCCCCCGCTCCCCAATAGAGCGGATCCGTTCCAGTTATGTAAATCACGTATCTAAGACTTCTACTTATTTTTCCCACCAAGTTTCATCCCGATCCCTCCAATCTAAGCGTTTTCAATCATTTTAGGTTCCCCCACCCCAAACTCCCCCCAATGTCACCAGATCCGGTCGGGACATAAATAAGAGCTTTGAGACACGATATCCTTCTAAATATCAAATTTCATTGATATCCGATCACCCGTTCGTAAGTTAACAATACCTAATTTTTTCTAATTTTTCAGAATTAACCCCCCCCCCCGAACTACCCCAAAGAGAGCAGATCCGGTCTGGTTATGTCAGTCACGTATCTTAGACAGGTTTTTATTCTTCCCATCCAGTGTCATCCTGATCTCACCGCCTTAAGTATTTTTTAAGATTTCCGGTCCCCCCCAACTGCCCCCCCCCCGAATTACGCTGGGTCGGGTTGAGATTTGAAATAAGAGATCTGAGTTACGAGGTCCTTCTAAATATGAAGTTTCATGAAGATCCGATCACTCCTTCGTAAGTTAAAAATACGTCATTTTTTCTAATTTTTCAGAATACCCCCCCCCCCAATAGAGCAGATCCGATCCAATTATGTAAATCACGTACATAAGACTTCTGCTTATTTTCCCCACCAAGTTTCATCCTGATTCCTCCAATCTAAGCGTTTTCCATCATTTTAGGCTCCCCCACCCAAAACTTCCCCAATGTCACCAAATCCGGTCAGGACTTAAAATAAGAGCTTGGAGACACGATATCCTTCTAAATATCAAATTTCATTGAGATCCGATCACCAGTTCGTAAGTTAAAAGTACCTCATTTCGTCTAATTTTTCAGAATTAACCCCCCCCCCCCCAACTATCCCAAAGAGAGCAGATCCATTCCAGTTATGTCAATCATGTATCTAGGACTTGTGCTGATTTTTCCCACCAAGTTTCATCCCGATCCCTCCACTCTAAGTGTTTTCCAAGTTTTAGGTTTCCCCCTCCCGACTCCTCCCCCCCCCAATATGACCAGATCTCGTCGGGATTTAAAACAAGAGCTCTGAGACACAATATCCTTCTAAATATCAAATTTCATTGAGATCTGATCACCCGTTGGTAAGTTAAAAATACCTCTTTTTTTATTTTTCAGAATTACCCCTCCCCCCCCTCCAACTACTCCAGAGAGAGCAGATCCGTTCCAGTTATGTTAATCATGTATCTAGCACTTGTGCTTATTTTTCCCACCAAGTTTCATCCCGATCCCTCCATTCTAAGTGTTTTCCAAGATTTTAGGTTTGCCCCTCCCAACTTCCCCCCGATATCACCAGATCCGGCCGGGCCTTAAAATAACAGCTCTGAGACACTATATCCTCCACAAAATCAAATTTCATTAAGACCTGATCAACCGTTCGTAAGTTAAAAATACTTCAATTTTTCTATTTTTTTCGAATTAACTCCTCCCCCCCAGATAGTCAAATCGGGAAAACGACTATTTCTAGTTTAATCTGGTCCGGTCCCTGATTCGCCTGCCAAATGTCATCGTCCTAGCATACCTGGAAGTGCTTAAAGTAGCAAAACCGGGATCGACAGACCGACAGAATTTGCGATTGCTATATGTCACTTGGTTAATACCAAGTGCCATAAAAAAAGAATTACGCCGTGAAAGAAAATGAAATCCCGAGAAAATCTCTTAGGGTATTATTTAACACGCGTGTGTGTACCATCATTACGTAACACCCCACATGTGCGCTGCCATTATGCAACAGTCAAGTGTGCGCTGCCATTACGTAACACCCATTTGTGAACCGTCATTAGCTAGTCACGTAAGATTACGTTACCCCCCATAAATCTATAAAGTCACGCATGATTGTGTTACATCCCACGTGTGTACCATCATTATGGAACACCCATGTATGTGCCCCCCTCAGTTACAAGCGGGGGCTCCCCACTTAACCAACATATTCTAATAAGTTCTATTACGTAACAAGCACGTGTATCTCTTAGAAAATATTCCGCATTAGACATCAACCAGAAGTAAACAAACCGTATTATGTAACAACCAAAAGTAAACAAAAACTATTAAGTAACAAGTAAACCCTATGACGTAGGTGTGTTGTACCGTTACAGGTGCGTTATAGCGTTATAGTATTGCACAGGTGCGCTTAATAACGCCTTGAGGGAGTAGTAGCTACAGGTTTATCCCCCCCCCTATCTGTCTCTTTAAACGTACTGAGGCATCACCACTAGCCGGAATAGAGTTACAGGAAAAGATATAGATGAAAATGAGAAGGCTCGTGACACCATGGATGTGAAGAAAGGTTAATTTTGCGAGGAAGAATTAGTGACGGTACTAAAAACATTAAAAGATAGAAAGTCCCAAAAGCGGATAATATGGTAAATGAGTTTCTTAAATTTGGTGGATATCAGGTTAGAAATAAGTTACTGAAGATTATGAATATTGTTTTTGAAAAAGGGGTACTTGATGATTTTAGGAAAGGCACAATTAAAATCCTGTATAAGAAAGGTGATAAGGGTGAGTGTGATAATCATTGAGGCACTTGCCTGCTCTCTGCAGCTTGCAAATTACTTAGCATTATGACACTTATTAGACTGAAAGATTCTGCAGACAAAGTTTAAAGAAAAGAACAGTGCTATGTCAAGCAGCGTAAAGGATCTGTCGGCTAAATTTTTATTCTTAGGTAAATAATTGAGAAGTGCATGCTTCATCAAACACCTTTAGCTCTCAGTCTTATAGATTATGAGCAAGCGTTCGATTCAGCTAATAGAAGTTTTAGTGAAGGTGTTATCCTTGTATTGTATACCAGCCAAACACATTAAAGTAATTAGTGCTATATACGAGAATAACACTGCTGCGGATAAGGAAATGAGGTTAGTAACTGGTTCCGTATTAAACCAGTATTTAAGAAGGGTTGTGTTCTATTCCCGTTTAAATGGATCATTTTGATGGACTTAGTCTTAAGGAGCACAAGAAAGGCAATGGGAAAACACATAATCAAATGGCAAGAAAGTTTCCTGGACTTATATTATGCTTATTATTTAAGAATTGCAGGCAGAAGTGTAAGCAAAATGAATGAATTTTTGGAGGTTTTGTGAGTACAGGGCACTAGCATAGGTTTGATAGTAAATGTTAAGAAGAAAAAGTCACTAAGGCTATGAATAAGAGAAAATAAAAGGTAACGTTGGGTACAAATAAGATTGATCAAATGGAGAGCTTCACTTACCGTAGTAGTATTGATAGTAAGGACGTTGGAAGCAGTGAGGATGCTAAAAATAGAATGACCAAGGCTCAGGGGGTTTTTTCACAGGTAAATAAAAGTTTGGGAGAATTAGAAGATAAGTCTCTGATTCAAGATTAGACTACTGGAAGCTACAGTGATGACAGAGGTCAAATACAGCTCTGAAGCATTGGCACTCTGAAAAACGAAAGAAGATTTATTAAATATTTTCCATAGAAATTGCCTACGGATTGTTTCGGGTACCTTGCTAACTGACCTCTATTTCAAACTGTAAACTGTATGAAAATTGTAGTTCAATCCCGCTTTCTAGGGTTATAATGAGAGACAGGTTGAGATCAGTAGGGCACGTTCTGCAGATGAAGTACGGCAGATTGCCACAGATTGTATTTTTTGGCCAACCGTCTAGGGCTGAATGGATAGCAGTTTGTCTGCGGTTAGGTGAGAGAGCGTTGTAAAGAAAGATTTAAGGGAAATGGGAACTTCCTGCGAGGTTGTAGAAAGGGAGGCTTTGAATAGATTGGAATGAAGGAGGAATATGCGTAGCTGTGTTGTCCTAGGTGGCTTGGTGCTGAAGTGAGTTGTTGTTAGAAGTTTCCCTTTTCTAGGAACTATAGAAAATCCTGAACTATATGAGGCTGAATATCTGTAAAGCTATTGTTAATGACACATAACTCGATGATTTTTCCCGTCTTTCGGTAATAAAATACGAAGAAAAATTTTTCGCCTGTGGTAGTAGATTCTGAAAAAGGGTGGACCCAAAATAAAAACAGCAGTTGGCTTGAAATGACCGATTCTGCCTCAGCACACAAAAAAGAACAAAGAAAATACATCTTTAGTTTTGGGCCGATGCGGGAAATATATGTGCTGAGGACTTCGTTTTAGTTACTTTTCTACAAGTTAGACTGAAAGCATGTATCCAAATGGTTGTTCCTATAATTTTAATCTATCTAATTTGGAAGTTAAAAGCGTATGCTCAAATACTTGAATAGCGCTTCTCTTGGGCACATTATCACGAAATATGTAAAACTGTGGAATTTCATCAATTTGAAGTTCAAAGTAGAAATCCATGCATGTAGGAATGTCTGTGAATCTCAACCTTGTATCTGAATGAGTTGTCGCTTATATATAAAAAAAAAAATATATAAATTATTTTTTAGGTCATTATATCTCTCTTTATTTCTTACAGATAAGGAAAGATGGGCCTAAATAAAACGATGTTATTAATGCTCATATCCCTGATATGTGCAGAAATCCACGGGTCGAAAACTCTGCATTTGTGTATGCAAAATTGTGAGCAGTGCAAGAGAATATTTGGCGACTTTTTCGATGGTGAACTTTGTGGCGATTCCTGCATGACCTATCATCAAAGATTCATCCCAGACTGTGGAAACATCAACTCAATTGGAGGATTTTTGTTAAGACATGATTAATTTTTTGTTTATTTTAATTCAGTTATAATTATACTGTTGATACTACATATCCCTTGAAAACATTTTTCCATTACTATCTCAAAAGGCGGAACTGTTAAAAACAGAAAGTGGCTTTAGAACTCTTAAGCTAGGAAACGGATGATGCCTTAAACAACGTAAGCCTAAAAATTAAAAATTGTAGTTAAGAATTAAAACTGCTCATTTTAAGTTTTTTTTTTTTAGCTTCAAGGAAATCATTCAGTCTACGGAAATTTGCATTTATTTCACTTAAATGGCCTTGTACTGCGATTAAAAGGAAGTAAAAAAAGCCTTTTACTGAAATTACTTTTTATTAGAATGCCTACTATGCTTTCTTTCCTTCATTTACTCTGATTTACTTGAAATAAAAAAATCTAGAAAAGGAACACGCAGACAACATTACGTGTCAGAAGCGAAGCATAAATGCTGAGATAACCAAGAGAACTATTACTAGGCTACTACCAAACATACTATGGAAACCTTAAGTTACCTAAATCTCTCAGATAAAAACTTTGGCATAATAATAGATAAAAACTTCCGTATTTATAAAATTATGATAGCTAAAAAAAACTTAAGCCAATATAAAAGGCAGTGAAACAAAAAATTGATAATAAATAAAAAAATTGTTCAACTTAGATATGAGGAGAAAAGGGGAAGGGGTAATAAGTATTAATAAAATAGGATATCCCCCTAGCAGAAATAGCATCGAAGCTAGTATCGAAATAGTAACGAAGAAGAGAACAACTTAGGAACGGTCACTCTATGGATTTGAATTATCCACATTAAAAAATCGACTGAAATGAATATGTTATGACTCTTAAGACGAAACATAGTCAATCGAAATATATCCTACTGACAAGGTCAACAGCTTTGGCTATGTCAATTCAGAAATAAGAGGTAAAAATAAAAAAACTAGGATGAAGATATACCTTATGGAAAAGCAAATGTAATTCAGCATTTTGTTTGTAAATTAGTCACTTGTGACAATTTAAAACATTTTTCAGTTTTTCTACAAAACCCACTTGATTTAAAAAAGAAAACTACTACTTTTTGGCGGTCTGGTCTCTGAAAAAAAACTTTATGACAAATACAAATTTATGCAAGATGAGTCTTTACCATTTCAGATAGTTTAATATTTTGAAGTGAGAGACAAGGAAATAACAAAGCAGCTTCATACATAATTTATTTTTAGGCTAAGACAAAGAATAAGAAATTGTTAAACAGTAAAATAAATAAAAGGAATAAAAGGAAACTAATATTCTGAGTTAGATGCATACTCCCATCCTGCAAAACTTTGGAAAAGTCTTTCTTTTTTGCTCTGCCCTGTGTATTCTTCTCTGGTTAAGTAAAGGTCTCACTCCGGGGTTTAAGGGATCAATGACAAATGGTGCAATTTGAGCAATGTCTGTGCAATCGTTGAAAACACTACCGGCTGCACATGATTTTCCACAAGATGGGGTGTCAAAATAGTTTCTCGTGTACATCATGTGGCATTGGTTGCAATTCCTATAAAAATAAGAGTCACAAACACACGAGTTTGAAGCAAGTGTATTATCATTAATTTGCAAATTCATCAAATAAAACAGGAAGACTGAGCATAAACAAAGGAAAATTGAGAGGGATAATAAAGAAAAACCAAAATAACCACAAGAAGAAAGAATTACAAAACAGAACAAGTACTTCAATAAGCTATTGGTTTAGTACCGATGTCCAAGGACGGTGGCAGACAATGGTTTTTCTTCAGAGATAACGGGGTCAGCTAAGTTGAAATTTCTGTCAAGATAAGTTTCGAGTCTCCGGGGGAAACATAGAGGTTATTTTGCAATGTGAAAGAAAACTGAGAGGTGTTTTAACTTACCTGAACTTGTAAACATTTTCTAAAATTGTGCTATCAATGATTTATTAGGAATTTTTTGGCGAGGGTTTTTTTTCCGGGTTTGATTACAAGAAACTTAAAACAACGTATCAAACCTTTTTCTTATATTTATTTTGTTACGTTTTTTTAGTCAGGCAAACTTTAAGGGGATTTTTTTTTTGGGGGGGGGGGAGGACTTTAGGTGCTATTTGTCATAACTCCCTGGATACGGCCGTGGGTGCAATGCATAATTAATGTGGTAGAGCGATGGAGTTAAAAATTTCGAAATAAGACGGTGGTTAAAACGTAGATTATTTGGGACGAAAGATGCATACGACAGCCCGACTCGACGTTCAATGTCGTTCATTGGGAGTTGTCGTGCGTGCTTTATCAAAGAACCAATGAGTAGACCATGGTAAGTGATATGGCTGATTGGCCTGATCCTACTGTTCGCCTAGAAAAATATCCTCTGGGGGTGTTCGCTACCAGATGAAGAGTACAGCTTTAGATTTCTCAGCATTCAATTCAAGGCTGATTTTTACCTTGCCGAATTTAAGCGATTTGAAAACGCAGATAATGCGCTCTAAAGTGCAACTCATATTCAGAATAGAGTCTGCAAATTAGACGAGGGACAAATTGAGAACGGCAAGAAATACACAGTTTGTTATATTTCAAAAGCCAATGTCGACTAAATCTCCTGCTGTCACCTAGTGTAGCAAAGTGATTGAACTGGCTAAGATTAAAACTTTAGCCAGATCAACTATAATAGTTTCAACGAGGCATATATCCTGCTGAGTCTGATGATTATATTAGCTTTTCATTATATGTATTGGCTATAAGAACACAAAGAGAACAGAACTTATTGAACTTAAATCTCGTCTTCTATATGAAAATGCCCATCGTCGAAAAAATTGGAGGTGCTGGATCATTAGGATTAATCATGAATGTATCTTGAAGTACAAAGTCAGGATTATATTTCTTACAATATACTGTAACGTCATGGTTATTGTGTATATTTGTAAGCTAAAGGACAATTTTTCATTCATACTAGGAAACAACTTGTTTCTATTTGCTTAAGCAATACCAGGAGCTGCAAGGAACCAGTATCATGAACCATAGTAACCAGTAGAAACCATACTCTCTTATGGTTCAAACAATTAAAGCATTTTTTCCAAAAACAATAAAAAACCGAAACAATATCAATCTCAATATCAAACAACGGGGTCAACGGGTCAATATCAATATCAAACAATATCAATATCAAAATAATTAGATAAAAATCAAGTGCCCTATAGATTTCTTTGTAATCATACCAGGATAGTTATTTTCCCACTATTCACAATTATCATAGTGACATTGGAGCATAGCCATACTCCTATATGAAAAACACAAACTTCATCATAATACTGGAATTATAATCTTTAATTTGAACTGCATATTCTCTATGTATGTATGTATGTATTTATTTATAACCCATCATACAAAATAATGAAGTGATGGAGTACATTGAAAAAAAAGGAAAAAAAGAAGAAAGAAACAACATGTCGTAATTACATTCTAAATACAAACAAAAATAATTCCACGTGAAAAAACAAAATTTTGCCATTCATGGCTGGTTTGCTTATTGCACATGTGTACATTAAGCTCAGCTAACTTAGCACACGGGTCAGACAAGCTATGTTTTTTCATCAAATAGGAGTTGCGGGTCCACGGAGGAACTCGCAATAGAAACTTAGCAAATTTGAAGAGAACGCGTTTCATCCTAAGATTGTCAGATTCACTAAATATAGGGTAAAACGGTACTAAATTCAGAATATGTGGCAGGACGACTCTATTGTAAATTCTCGCAAGATGGGCTCTATTCAAATGGAACTGAGAACTAACAATTGTACCATATGTACGACGGATTTTCGTTTCCATACTTTCTCAGATTTTTTCCAATAGGAAGGCCAAGATATTTCAACTTAACCCAAGGCTTTACTTCTGTACAATTCAGATTTATAGATATATTATCTGATTTAGTCGTATCTATTTCATTAAAAATTAAAACATCACATTTTTCAGCATTTAGGGAAAGTCCAATATCACTGTAGTTTTTACATATCTCCAAAAAGCATTTTTCTAGCCCACTGATAGTCCTACTAATATTAAAAACGTCATCTGCATAACATAATATCGACAAATCGGTACCTTTATATATACAGCACGAAGAAAGTTGGCACTGAGCTGGAAGAGTTGCATTATTATAAATCGTGGGAGAAGTAACCACACCCTGCTTAGCCCCGATATGAATTGGCATATCATCAAGTCAGCAAATTGCTTCCAGATATACGTATTTTTGCTTTCATATGGCGGTACATGTACAAAAGTCTAGCGATACACCACGGTTCTAAAGCTCATTCATTGCTTGGGGATGCAACAACGAATCAAATGCTTTACTAACATCGTATGTTCCAAGCGCTAGAGTACCACCGGATTTATCTGTATCGATCAACAAATTGCACAGACAATTTAGAGCATGGAAGCAACCAAGCTTAGGCTGGAAGCCAAACTGGTGAGGATATAATAAGAGATAGAATGTAGGTTATTAATTATAAGCAATTAAAACACCTTCGCAAAAACGCTTGAAACAGTTATAGGTCGATACGATGAGCATTCAAACGGATCCTTCCCTTTTTTTAGAATCGGTGAAATACGACCGAAACAAAAAGAATCTCGAACTATACCGCAGCAATCATTTGGTACAACAAAGAAATATGACACATAAGCTTATCGGATCCATTTTGTAAATGAAGGACGGATATACCATCATAACCCATAGACTGTCTTTTGTTCAGCTTTCGTATAACATCACGTAATTCACTAGAATTTACTAAAAAGATACCCGGTCTAGGAGTCCGTAAGCGATTATTCAAATCCGTTTCAAATTTCTTGAGAATGTTAACGTCAGGTTCGGTGAACTGACTTTTGAAATGTGAATGCCACTTGTACTCACTAATTGTAATTTTGCTTTCCCGAGTTTTATTATTTGCCAAATGCGTTTTTCATAACTTATTAGGGTCATTCGCGATCGATTCAGCAATTGCAACACTTTGGCCAATCCGGTGAGCTTTGAGCTCCCTCTGAAAGTGGCGCTTTCAGTGCCACTAGGTTTATCACAATCATTCCACAACCGTAACCAAAATTTAAAGGACTGACAAGCGGATTTTAGGCTCTTGTTACTGGACCATCCAAATTTTTCGGTTCCAGACCTACACGTTCTCACAGGGACAGCGAATTTTTCGGCAATTTTTAGAGCGTGGGTAATCTGCGCTAAATAAAAATTCAGTTCAATACGAATGTCAGACTTGTCCATCCCAGGTTGCCGTTGGAGCAGTTGAAACGGAACTCGGATTTGATCTAGCATGAAGTCACACTCCCCTTGGGAGATACCCTTATCAATCTTGTCCCAAGCTTTAACACGTAAAAATTTAGATTTCTTCGACAAATTCAGAAGAGGGAGCATCTCGGATGGAGATCGACAGGAACAAAGGGATATGGTCACTATATTCGCCTTCCAAACCGACTTTCACAATAAGATCTGGATTGGGAGGATGGAGAAAGACTACATGGCCAAGATTAGAATTGTTTCCAAAAGTTGAAATAAACGAATAATTTCGGTCTTTCGGTACAATCGAGTAACCGGTTGGTAGAATAGATAGAAACGTTTCGGCTCTAGCACTTGAAGTCTCAAGTAGATCAAAGTTAAAGTCTCCAATAAGTATACACTTTCTGTTCATCTTCTCGATTTTTTTAACAGTTTGGCCACCTTTCTGCAAGTAATAGCAAATTTTCTTTCAGAAGCTTCGTCCCTGTAATTGGTTGGAAGATAAAGATTGACTATTACCAAGTTATCAACCGTCAGAGCAAGATAGCAATCACACATTTCAAGCAATTCTGATTGACAAGTTGTCAGAACGGCTAAACCAACGCTTGGCCTTCCTTTAGCTTTAAATCTTCTTGTAGGAGAGAGATGTACTGTTACATTAGAGGAAGGGCAAAAAAGCTGAGAATTCAAATCCGTCAAAAAGTGTTCCTGAATACAGATGACACTAAAGGATTCGCGTAAATTTTCCTGGACTGGTAGTTTATCAAGAATGCTACTGTTAAAATTCCATGACATAACAGAAAGAAAACCATCAATATTCATTGAAAGATGTTAGATTTGTACTGTTCAGCAGTCAATTTCCGATTTTTGGGACAGGACACTGAATAACATGAGTGACCCGAAGCTTTGCACACAACACAACTTTTTTTCTGCATGCATGGCTGCTCTTTGGTACTTATATGGTCGGAGCCTGCGCACTCGGAACAGACCTCGGCATTATGACAATCGGCCGCCAGATGTCCTACATGGTGGCATTTGAAACAACGGCATGGTAATGTTTGAAAAACATCAATACGAAAGTATTCAAAACCGATCTTGAGAGGTTCCTTCATATTAGGCTCCAAGGCTTCTTTTGACGGGAAATAAGGTCTAAAAGTGCGGAACTGACCGATCTACTAAGCTTTTTCGCAGGATGGGATCAACTTAGCCACATCTTCTGCTTTAAAATCATTTGGGACAAATCGCAGAACTCCTAAGAACCTCTTTGACTTAACGCTTGTTTCAAGTAGACTATTTCCTACCTTCATAGCATTAGCAATCTTTTCAGCGGAATCCTTTGATTTGACCATTACTTTCCACTCGTCCTTATTTTTCTTGAGCTCTAATATATCGTCACTTAGTTTTCCACCTGTAGTCAGAATAAAGTCCCTACAGGCCTTGTGAGATTCAGGAGACTTCGGAGGGTTTTTCACTACGACCGAGTATGGTAGAGGGGTGGAATGCTGTTTTGTAAGTGTCCATAATACTTTCTTTGCATCAAGGATAGATTCACGAGAGAAGAACTCGACAGCTCTATTAACGAAAACTTCTGTGTTTAATCCACATGCTAGTGATCGGATAATAAAGTTCAGTAGTGGATTCCATACAAGTTCGGTTAGCTTACATGGATTGCATAGTCCCCACTTTACATCAGATTCATCCAAATAGTTCAGCTATTTTACATTCTATCCACCAAATAGTAGAAAAAAGCCAAGACAGATTGTTGAATTAAGTGGGCAGCCCAGTCAAGGGTTAATTTTATCCGTTTGATTGCTGTTGTTACTGTCTGCCATTTATGCTACACCTTTCCGTGCATGTGTGTCCCTTCACAAATGTCAAACTAGAGTTGTACCTGTTGGAGGTTCTCGCTGGGGAACACACGCAGGTTGACTACGGGTTAAATTACTTGAAAAAGCACATGTGGGAATTCCAGGAAAAGAATCTGCTGATATAATGGCAAAGTGGGGTATTTTAAGTGGTAAGAGTCTAAGTGTAAAGCCCACTCAAAATGAATATTTTACATGTATTTATAGGGTGTTATTTGATAGAGAGACCAATAATTTTATTAGAAGTTGCATAAATTTAATTTTAGAACCTTATGACTATAAGGCACCACCTGATGAATCTGTGCATGATATTAGATATGTTGCTGTTACTGTTTTTAGATTGAGGACAGGTCATGTCAAAACCCGTTCAGTTTTACATAAGTGGGGGAGAGTTAGCTCACCTTTCTGTGATATTTGTAATGAGTATGATGATGTTAGGCATATTCTCATGAAGTGCACAAAATATGAAGTACAAAGAAATTTGTTTAGAAACCAAATTATAAAGTATTTTGGTGTTTTCACAATGAGAGCAATCCTAGGTCAGGCTAAGTCCCCTAAGTGGATCCATAGAAAGACTTTGTTGTTGTTGACTAAGTATATAAACAGTTGTAATCTAGATAACATTCTCTGATTTTTTTTTTTATAATGTATTGACTTCTATATTCATTGTATTGATGTTTCTTTTATTACTGTTTCCATTTATAAATGTTTTAATTGTAATAACTGCATTAACTTATATTTTTATTGTATTGACCTTTTTATCTATCTATTTATTCTTGTATTTTAGCTTTATTTAAATCTGAATATGTTCCTTTTCACAGATATTTTAAGCAATATTAGCAGAATAGAGGTGTGATATTCATACTTGAATATCACGTGATTTAAGCAAGAACACTCTGTACAACGTCCTAGCATTCTCCCAAGATATCTTAAGGGTAGACGTGGCCTGTGCCAAAATTTTATTTGTGTGTTTTTCAAAGTGACGTGGCTTCATAAGCCCTATTTTCAGAAGAGGATCGCACGTATACGAGCGGTTGATTCGCTCAGACGTCAACTAAACAACAACAAAAACAACAGCATTGTAAGAGTCGATAGAGAAAAATGTTTCACTTATGTCCTCTATGTTTGTATACATTGGGCAGCTGGTCCTAAGAAAACTGCATTATTGCAGATGAATCTGATGTAAAATGGGGACTATGCAATCCGTTCAAGCTAACCGAACTTGTATGGAATCCGTTACTGAACTTACCCGATCACTAGCATGTGGATTAAACACAGAAGTTTTCGTTAATAAAGCTGTCGAGTTCTTCTCTCGTGAATCTATCCTTGATGCAAAGAAAGTATTATGGACACTTTATGAAAATTTGGGATACAATGATAGAATGAGAACAGCTAATAAGGACTCTGAAAATGTGTTAGATTTAGTGAAGGCCGTCTATCGATGCTCCCAAGACAAGAAAGTTTTGCCTACATTCGTCATATATGAGCCCGATGAAGTACGCAGTTTCACCTGCCAGTCCGTTATGCGTTTTGCTATTGATGCTATTAGATTTAATGATTGTATCTGAATTTAAATCCGTTGTATCGATAACTGCATTGCACGTTCACCCACGCTTTGCTTCTAACCAATTCGTTTATGTACTTGTTACTGATATTTTCAGCCAATACCCCTTTTGTTTGGCTTGCGATTGAATCGTCTAACGTTACATTATATTTACGTAGGTAACAGTTGAGGTACGTAGACAAAATATGGCTTATGACGTTGTTACAATAATACGACTGTGTTTTTCTTGTTTTCTTTTGAAGACTAATACTAGAAAGATAATGAAATGATTTATCAACCGGTAATGTGTTACCAGAAGCACTATCAAGAAGCTTGCCCTAGTCGTCAACTGTTAGTTTTAAGTTTACATTACCTTGGTGCACTAGATTCTCTTGAAACGTTACGGTTGTACATCCTTCGTAGCAATTTTTGGATTCTTTTGGCATTCCAAAGATATTTACTCTCTTACTTGTAAGATGACGCAGAACTGCATTTCTAATGGTGCATCCTTTAGGGTTTGTTTCATAGTTCAGATATTAGCCCACGATTTGTACTAAGCTGAAGTTCCTTAGCATGAAACCTGTTGAGTCAAGAACATCTTTCGGAAGCACTTTATCCAGCAAAATGCCAAGTTTAAAGAGAAACGGATATGCTCAATTCCTTGGGGGCGTTTTAGCATCTACTAACTCAGAACAAAGGCCATCAGCTGGAAATGCTAAAATTTTATGGAAGCGCTGGTTCTCATAGAGAAATGAATGCTGGATGCAACGAACTCGGAATGCTAAATTTGTATCTGCCTGCTAGTATCAATTAAGGCATTAATACTCACCCTCAGGCATTACTAGCTAACTAAGTTTACACCATACGCACAAAGTCTGCTGGCCTAGACTTGAAGTCTAGACTTGAATAGACTTGAAGTCTACATGATTAACATTTACAATTTCGAAAAATTTGCCTATAATCCCTGTTTAGCTTAGTTTCCCATTTTGGAACCGATTCAACGGTTACGAACGCTGGAATCAGTCTTAGGTATGGTACAGAATGAAGCAAACGATTCCTTAGGATGTTCTTCTCCTTTCAAAGTAAAAAAAAACTTTGTTCTATCCGTCATGAACAAGATAGAAGATGGGAAAATATTAGGTTAGCAAGGTGTACAAGATTTGAAAATAAAAGGTTGCAAGTACCTGAGACAAATTTGCATCTGCTTCGTAATGAACACACCTCTTCCCCAATTAGTGTCGTGTATGTACTGATTGGTTTCTGGCAGTGTTGCGGCTATGAAAAGAAGAACAATCCCTACCGAAAATACCTGTAAAAAAAACTTTAAAATTTTGCTAGGCGTAAATTACATATTAGATAAAACAAATGTCTGTTTTTTTTATTCCAGTCCCTCCTCCAGTTTTTCAAAATCGAGCATTATTAGCTAGTTTATCTTTTTCTTTCAATATCTTAGGCAAATCTTGTAGTCGTCTCACAATTCCTTACTCTACCCCGTCTTTTCTAATTGAAAATTCCATCTGTACTTCTTGAAACAATTATCAAGGGTTTTAAAGTCTATTTCCACTATTATATTCTCCCTGTTTATTTTAATATTTTTGGAAATTTCAATTCTTTTTATCAGCTAGTAAAGAAATTTTATCGATACATTGTCCACTATCAGAGTAGAATTTACTGTAGGTGCTAGTAGTAGTCGAAATAGGATTAACGGGATATATAAATAACTAACTTAAGAATCGTTCCATAAGGAATTCTCCTGTTTAGGAATACTTGAGGTACAGCCAATGATGTTATGTGTAGCCTTGGAACTAAGTAAGTTTAACTTGATGTAAGAAAAGGATTTGTATATAAGGAGTGAACTTGGTACGATTTAATAAATAGTATTGCATGAGTATTCCTGGTTAGAAGTTTATGAGTTGAAAGTACTACAGTGGAAAGAATCTTTTTGTAGTAGTTTTCTTCGAAGGATTAGTGCAGAATTGCATTCCTCCAAGTTAGTGAGTATCAGAGGTCAGATGTTGCTGTGACAGCATTAACTTATATACCATGGATGCCCTCAACGACCATGAGCTCTGTATGCCTATTGAATGGCTCTCTCAACGTTCAAGAATGGCTATAGCAGATGTAAGTGATGGAGAATGAACTCTGAGCGTCCCATTAATACACAGAAGCCAGAGCCCTAAATGGGACAATATAAATGTAGCAGTTATGTACAAATTCACCGCTTACGAACCTACTAACATTTTCAATTTCATTAAGAAATATTTGAGGGGAATGTACTCCGAGACATCTAGACGCCTGGCAAACAAAAGTAGAAAGTGTAAAAATTCCCACCTTGTAAATTTCAATTCATATTAGCTAAAACGTAAACACTGTGTAAAGGTATTGAAAATAATAAATTTCACTTTAAAAACTGGAATAAAACAATTGATGTCTGTATGGGAGTAAATTCCACAATTTCACAAGGAAAAATCGACCTTGCCTAGCAAGAATTGGGGCTCCCCCTCCCCCGCTGTTTCAGATATAGTATCATTAAACTCTTTTTCTCAAACGTTTTTACTCTTTCCATTCTTGAACTTATACACACACACACACACACATATATATATATATATATATATATATATATATATATATATATATATATATATATATATATATATATATATATATATATATATATATATATATATATATAGCGACAAAGACAACACTGCCTTTCCGTAACAAACAAATAAAAAGTAGACACAATAGGGAAAATCTTTTCAAGACAGTGGAAATCAATTCTGTGAATATTTCGGCCATATGTCCAAGGGCTGTCTTCAGCAAAATACGAGAAAGAGAGAAAAAAATGTATATATAAATAGACTTACATTAAAATGTGAAAATTAAAACTAATAATTTTTTTTAAACTTTTTTGTAAAACAGCCCTAGCATCCTTACTTCAAAGAAATTCAACCAGGACTGACAAAAAGAATGAAGTGAGATGATAAGTTCATTCAAACAAAACAGAACAAAGTGATTAAATGCAATGTCTCAGAGCCAACCTTGCATTTTTAGCAGCCTGCCTCAAAGGCCTTTTCGTAACTGGTTCAATACTATTATAAATCAGTTTAGTAAAATATTTTGTTAGATCATTTTTAATTCAATTTGAGCATAAAGAATTTAGTAAGTACTCCCCTAAGTCCCTTTTCAAAGATATATTATTATTTATTTTGAGACTAATTTCGATTGATTCCCGAACCACCTGTTTTATCCCCAAATCATTACTGATGAGTGAAAATTTTTCAAAAAGTATCGTGTGGGAGGGATTATTAAATATATGCCAACCTAAAGCAGAATCAAAGGAGTTGTTGGAACTTTTTCTTCTTTATTTTTCAGCGTCACTATGAAGTACATATCGACGAACCTTTGTTTTTTTAACTTAAATCTGGTAGGCATTGATGACCTTATCCAAGTCAAAATCCCAAACCCAATCATCATCGCTATCATTTTCAGTTTTGATATGTTTTGACTCTCGCTGTCCAGGTGGATTTTCATCTAACTGCGCGGTTTGGCGTTCTTTAGCCGCCAGCCTATTTTCTTGCTGTTCTTGTGATTCCCCGGCACGCTTTCTTTTCTTACTTTCTCTATCAGCAGCAAGTTTTTTGGCATAAACTCTTTGAGCAGCTTCCTCGGCTGTTGCCATTGTAGGTTCTTCAGTCATTTTACAATTAAACATTTTTCCATGAACAAATTTCTTAAATACCGTTAATGACGTCACCGTCATAGCAAAAATGACGACAACTAACTTCCTGACTTCAGCAAGCCTGATTTCTTGCTGTTCTTGTAATTCCTCGGCACGCCTTCTTTTTTCACTTTCTCTTTTAGCAGCAAGTCTGCTTCCGCGTTGCTCTGGTAGTTCCTCGGCACGCTTTCTGTTCTTTCTTTCTCTATCAGCCTCAAGCCTGTTTCCTTGCTGTTCTTTTGATTCCTCGGCACGCTTTCTGTTCTTTCTTTCTCTATCAGCCTCAAGCCTGTTTCCTTGCTGTTCTTTTGATTCCTCGGCACGCTTTCTATTCTTTCTTTCTCTATCAGCCTCAAGCCTGTTTCCTTGCTGTTCTTTTGATTCCTCGGCACGCTTTCTTTTCTGACTTTCTCTATCAGCAGCAAGTTTTTTGGCATAGACTCTTTGAGCATCTTCATCGGCTTTTGCCATTGTAAGTTCATCAGTCATTTTAAACTTAAACATTAATAGATTTCTACGTGAACATATGTCTTTAATATCTTGAATGACGTCACCGTCGTAGCAAAAATGACGACAACTAACTTGATGACGTCAGTCAACACGGAAACATGACGTCACCTGACAGACAGACAGACACACAGACAGACAACTTATTTTATATATATATGGCGCGTAACGACTTACGCGCGCGGGGGGGGGCTTGGGGGACGCAAAGTGCCCCCACCAACTAGGTGTTGGGGTGGCGCGAAGCGCCACCCCAACAGCTAGTATATATATATATATATATATATATATATATATATATATATATATATATATATATATATATATATATATATATATATATATGTATATATTTATTACACGAGCATTTTTGTCTCCCACAGATAATATTTGCCCTCGAATTACTCTAATCAGTCATGGCTCTCAAGTGCCATGGCTCACTTCCACCAGGTTGATACTTAAGACCTGTCTTGATTAACATCACGAAGAGAAGATGAAAAACCTAACGTTTTGAATATAATTAGCAACTCGTTAGCATATTGGACATAGGGAGGATAAGGTGAGCCTCGTTTTTTTTCATAACAATTTTTCTAGTCTTTTTTTTCTAGATTGGAAAAATCAATGCTTGAGCATTAACCATTAGTTTTTCACCTAAACTTCCGACTTTGCAACCTCTGAACTGGCAGGTTATCGCTAAGGGATAGGCTTCCCACCTCCCTATACAACTATTACTACAACTGCTACTAACAACTCACCACAGCACCAAGCCACCTGAATATATATATATATATATATATATATATATATATATATATATATATATATATATATATATATATATATATATATATATATATATATATATATATATATATATATATATATATATATATATATATATATATATATATATATATATATATATATATATATATATATATATACACCTCTGTATATGTCTTTTGAAATATGGACTCAGAAGGGGAAAAGCTTTTCCTCTTCTGAGTCCATATTTCAAAAGTACAAAATTACATTATATTTAACAAAAATATTTTTAATCCTTCTAAAATACCTTTCTATAAATATCCTTCCTTCCAGATCATTACCAAATGCTCGAAATTCCTCCAAATGAAAAATCTTGTTTTTGTTTCATTTAAAACAAGTATAAACTTAAAAATAGACAAAATTAAAACTTTAAGCGAGGGCAAGCACGCCTTGAATTTTGACATAGGACAAGGATTAAAAGGAAGCCCATATATCCATCTTTATCGTATGTCGTTGGGCTAGGCAGATCCCTAGAAATAATTTGGTTTTCTCTGAAAATGGGCCAGATTTTTTATCTAATTTACCAGGAATCACAATACTTTTGTTGGGCCTAGATTAATGAACGTCGATTGTCTTTTTACTATTTCAGGTGAACAAACTAGTAGACTTTTCACGCTCAAAAGAGGGACCACAAAATTTGTTTCTCCAATCGGTATTAAAATTGAATTTTCCAAGTGAAATGTTGAAATACAGATAAAAGAAAGTGATCTTCTCCTGTTCAAACCCCACTATTAAGAATCAATGTTTTTGCACATTGGATTACTTTTGGACCAAGGACCTTCATGTGTTAGCTTTAAACTGATCAGAAAATGTTGTTGAGTGCATTTAGGGCCTCCTAACACCCTTCCCTTGAAAAATATGTGTCTTGCCCCAGGGAACAGTCACTAAGAGGTTCCAGCCAAACTTACCTCACGATCAAACGTACTCTCTCCGCCCCTTTAGTAGAGCAATGAACATTCTATTCCCATTCAAATGGACTTCCTCCCAAACTCTTACGAAAATCTCTTTCTGACAAAGCAACCGGGAAAAAAATAGCACATGGGAAATAAATGCATGCATTGATAGATATTTCGAACAGTTCATGGTAATGAACTGTTGTAAAGAGCGACCCGGCTCAATAGTAACCAAAACTCTAAAAAATGGAATTTTGATACCAATAGCTACATAAAAAGAATTGCATTTTAATGCTCATTTTAAATATATAAGTTTCATGTTTAGTCTTGCTCATCAAAAGTTAGGAGCCCGAGAAAATTTACCTTATTTTAGAAAATAGGGAGAAACGCCCTCTAAAAGTCATAGAATCTTAACGAAAATCACACCATCAGATTCCGCGTATCAGAGAACCCTATTATAGAAGTTTCAAGCTCCTATCTACAAAAATGTGGAATTTTATATTTTTTGCCAGAAGGCAGATCACGGATGCGTGTTTATTTGTTAGTTTGTTTTTGTTTTGTTTTTTTGTTGTTTTTTTCCCAGGGGTGATCGTATCGACCCAGTGGTCCTAGAATGTTGCAAAAGGGCTCATTCTAACGGAAATGAAAAGTTCTAGTGCCCTTTTTAAGTGACCAAAAAAATTAGAGGGCACCTAGGCCCCCCTCCCACGCTAATTATTTTCCCAAAGTCAACGGAGCAAAATTCCGAGATGGCCATTTTATTCAGCGCAGTCGAAAAACCTTATAACTATGTCTTTGGGGACGACTTACTCCCCCACAGTCCCCGTGGGAGGGGCTACAGGTTACAAACTTTGACCAGTGCTTACATATAGTAATGGTTATTGGGAAGTGTACAGACGTTTTAAGGGGGATTTTTTGGTTGAGGGGAGGGGTTGACAAGAGGGAGATATGTTGGGGGAACTGCCCATCGTGGAATTTGTCATGGGGGAAGAAAATTTCTATGAAGGGAGCGCAGGATTCTCTTGCATTATTCAAAAAAAAAATGAAAAAATAAATATGAAAAGTCTTTTCAACTGGAAGTAAGGAGAGGCATCAAAACCCAAAACGAACAGAAATTATTACGCATGTGAGGGGCTCACCTCCTCCTAATACCTCGCTCTTTACGCTAAAGTATCTTTAGTGATTTCAATTATTTATTCTACGGCTTTTGTGATTCAGGGGTCATTCTTAATGAATTTGGACAAAATTTTATCTTTAGTGTAAAGAGCGAAGTACTGACGAGGGGGTGAACCCCTCATATATGTAATAAAAACATGAGATTACAAAAGTTCGTTACGTAAGCTAATTTATAAGTTATGTTGATCTTTTACTAATAAAACATTCGTAAAAAATTAAATTTCTAGTTGCCTTTTTAAGTCACCAAAAAATCGCAGGGCAACTAGGTAGGCTTCCTCCCCCGTTCCTTTTTTTCTCAAAATCATTCGATCAAAACTATGAGAAAGCCATTTAGCCAAAAAAAAATAAACTTGTAAATTTTGTGTTAATTATTCCTCTGCGGAGAGCCAAAATCAAAACATGCATTGATTCAAAAACGTTCAGAAATTAAATAAAAAAAAAAGTTTTTTTAGCTGAATATAAGGAGCGACATTAAAACTTAAAACGAACAGAAATTACTTCGTATACAAAAGGGGTTGCTTCCTCATCAACGCCCCGCTCTTTACGCTAAAGTCTTTTACTGTTTTAAAAAGCAGAGTTGAGAGAAAGAGTCAAACCTTAGCGTAAAGAGCGGGGCGTTGATGAGGAAGCAGCCCCTTTCATATACGAAGTAAATTCTATTCGTTTTAAGTTTTAATGTCGCTCCTTACTTTCAGCTAAAAAAACTTGTTTTTTTTTAATTTAATATTAATATAAGTCAACAAACAACGGCGAATAATACCAGCATGTTCGACATCATATTCAAGGCTATGGGCGGGAAAGAGGAGGAAAATAAAAAAAATTGAAAAAGGCAAAATAAGAGAAGTAAAAGAAAAAAAAAGTAGAAGCAGATGAAAACAAACAAACAAAACGTGTACGCGCAAAAAAAGAAAATGACAATCAGCCACCCTGCACTCACTACCCAAAGAAAACGAAGCGCCTTGTGGAGCAAACAAATCAAGACACGTATCCAACTTGGCCCATAGACACCAACCGCACAGGGGTATTAGGGAAAAAATGAATAAATAAAGAAAAACAAATAGTTTCTTAGACCACAGTGTCTCTTTATTTACAAATTGCTATTATTACGTAGGCCTATAAGAGGCAGCTGTCAATCCCAGACTGTGAGCTCTCTATCTTTACACTAAATGGTGACTTTTTTTCTAAATGCTCCAGAAAATAAAAGCAATAAACTTAAAAAAAATTTTCTTTTCATCATAGTCATTTGAGAATGAAAGGGGTTACCTATTCACATTTACTTTAAATGATAACCTTTTCATATCGCTCTTTGAAAAATAATTGGTTAATAAACAGAAAGACTTTCTGTTACCTGCCGATTTTTTTTTCTAAAATACTTTTAGGAACTCACTAAGAATTTTAGGTTTCAGGTTGTGGGAGTTCCCTAATATATAACGTACTTTCTGTTTTGTTTTTTTTTCAATTCTTTCCCTACTTTGAAAAATAAAACCTTTATTTTACATGTAATCTGCTACTAGTAGAACTTATACTTTTCAAAACGTAAAAGACATAAATTTTGAAAGTAATATAAGAATACATGTAAGAAGTGGGAAAAACATGATGTGTTGGTGTAAGTGGGTGCAAAGATTCCCCCCCCCCCCTGCATTTATGTCTGACTTTGATATTAGAAGCGTCACTTTCAATGTATTTTTGTAATTAGGAAAATGATTTATAGTAACTTATAGAGAAAGTAAACAATTTGAGTTACTGGACAACAAAATTCCTCTTTTGAAAATGAGTTAACAAACAGCAGAAAACATATAATTGAATTGGATTACTTGGCTTAGGAGAGTCCCTCAGCACAAGTCCCTTATTCAAGGATGTCACTTGTTTACTGCTATATTGACAATTAACAAAGCAACCGGACTTACCATGACGCTATATGATGCTTCAGTACTCACTATAAGCTAAATAACAGTCGAAATGATATTATAAATCCCATAGCATCAACAGGTCTTTATTATAGTCAATCTTGTGCTAATTGCCTAACTACAACATGGGGTTAGAATCAAGAAAAGAGACCAATGGAGCATACGCAAGAGTAAAAAGCAAGGTGGGAGTCTCCAAAGAGGATACAATATAAACCTATTAAGGGACTAATTAGTATACTACAGGCTTTCTTACTTTGGGAATGATACATAATGGGATGCTTTGAACTTGCTTAGTTCAATTATTTAAAGGAATTGATACAACCATTTAGCAAGCAATGGAAGACTAAGAGTAGATTAAAAAGTGTTAAAAGTAATTGTAGGAGTGTGCTCGTATTTCTGTTTTAAATAAGCCAAAGTTGAGAATTAGCGGTTGCGAGAAATAGTATAGCACCACTTGAACTAAAACAACACAGTTTTATTCGATAACTATGATATACTTGTAATATTTTTCCTTTTCTATTCTGAGTGTTTAAAGCAAAAAGAAAAAATTCTTAAGAGTTAAGTTTAAATTTCAAAATTAAACTAAGCAGAAATTAAAATTATATAATATGCCAAAACAAACCGAGCAGGACTAACAATGAAAAAAAGAAATTAAAACCAAAGTGAGAAAAATTACAGTAATTTGTAACATGAATTACTACACTATAGTGCTTTTTTCCTCAAAACCCAAAAAGGTCAATGTCATTTACCATTTAATAGAAAATTTAAAAAAAAAAACATTTTTCAAACAGTTCGTGGTAACGAACTGTAGTAAGGAGCGACCCGGCTCAATAGTAGCCAAAACTCTAAAAAATTGAATTTTGATATCAATAGCTACATCAAAAGAATCGCATTTTAATGCTGATTTTAAATATATAAGTTTCATCAAGTTTAGTCTTACTCATCAAAAGTTACGAGCCTGAGAAAATTTGCCTTATTTAGGAAAATAGGAGTACCACCCCCTAAAAGTCGTAGGATCTTAACGAAAATGACACCATCAGATTCAGCGTATCAGAGAACCCTACTGTAGAAGTTTCGAGCTCCTATCTACAAAAATGTGAAATTTTGTATTTTTTGCCAGAAGACAAATCACGGGTGCGTGTTTATTTGTTTGTTTTTTTGTTTTTTTGTTTTTTTCCCCATGGGTCATCGTATCGACCACGTGGTCCTAGAATGTCGCAAGAGGGCTCATTCTAACGGAAATGAAAAGTTCTAGTGCCCTTTTTAAGTGACCAAAAAAATTGGAGGGCATCTAGGCCCCCTCCCACGCTCATTTGTTTCCCAAAGTCAACGAATCAAAATTTTGAGATAGCCATTTTCTTCAACATAGTCGAAAACCATAATAACTATGTCTTTGGGGATGACTTACTCCCCCAAAATCCCTGGGGCAGGGGCTGCAAGTTACAAACTTTGACCGGTGTTTACATATAGTAATGGTTATTGGGAAGTGTACAGACGTTTTCAGGGGGATTTTATTTTGTTTGGGGGTGGGGCTGAGGAGAGGGGGCTATGTTTGAGGATCTTTCCTTGGAGGAATCTGTCATGGGGGAAGAAAAATTCAATGAAAAGGGCGCAGGATTCTCTAGCATTACTATAAGAAAACAATGAAAAATAAACATGTAAACGTTTTTTCAAATGAAAGGAAGAAGTAGCATTGAAACTTAAAACGAACAGAGATTATTACACATATGAGGGGTTCTAAAAATACTTTAGCATAAAGAGCGAGGTATTTAGGAGGAGATAAATACCTTGCTCTTTATGCTAAGTATTTTTAGTAATTTCAACTATTTATTCTACGGCCTTTCTGATTCAGGGGTCATTCTTAAAGAATTGGGACAAAACTTACGATTTAGTGTAAAGAGCGAGGTATTAACGAGGGTACAGACCCCCTCGTATACATAATAAAAACATAAGGTTATGAAAGTTTGTTACGTAAGTTAATTCTTAAGTTACGTATATTTTTTATTAATAAAAACGTTCGTTAAAAATTAAAAGTTCTAGTTGCCTTTTTAAGTAACCGAAAAATTGGAGGGCAACTAGGCCTCCTTCTCCACCCCTTATTTCTCAAAATCGTCTGATCAAAACTAAGAGAAAGCCATTTAGCCAAAAAAAGAATTAATATACAAATTTCATTTTAATAATTTATGTGCGGAGAGCCAAAACCAAACATGCATTGATTCAAAAACGTTCAGAAATTAAAAAAAAAAAACTAATTTTTTTAGCTGAAAGTAAGGAGCGACATTAAAACTTAAAACGAACAGAAATTACTCCGTATATGAAATGGGTTGTCCCCTCCGCAATCCCTCGCTCTTTACGCTAAAGTTTGACTTTTTGCCACAATTCTACTTTTTAAAACAATTAAAAGCTTTAGCGTAAAGAGCGAGGGATTGCGGAGGGGACAACCCATTTCATATACGGAGTAATTTCTGTTCGTTTTAAGTTTTAATGTCGCTCCTTACTTTCAGCTAAAAAAATTAGTTTTTTTTATTTAATTTCAACTCAAATTGAGGAGCAACGTTAAAACTCAAAACGAACAAAAATTATTCCGTATATGAAGGGGTTACCCCCTTCCTCAATACTGTGTTCTTCACACCAAGTTTTTAGGACTTTTAAAAAGCTTTCTATTCTAGTTTAACGACTCTTGTGTCTCATGAGTTGTTCTTACGAAATTTGGGGAGGCAGTAAGACTGCCCTTCATATCCTAAGTAATTTCTGTTTGTTTCGAGTTTTGATGTTATTCCTTACTTTCAGTGGAAAAAATATGTTTTTTATTTAATATTTGATTGTGTTTTAAATAATACCAGTAAAGCTGGCTTACCCTCAATGAAAATTTCCCTCCCCTGACGGAAAACTTCTCACAGGAAAGTTCCTCTTATATAAAACACATCCGCCCAATTAAAATTCCTTCTGGACAATTCCATAATTCCTGAAAATCGCCCCCCCCCCAATATTTCTCTTGTGGTCGATAAGGCCTAAAAAATTCTCCTTAGCATACTTTCATTTGAAATGCTTTAATTTTATAATTATTTCTGAGATCACGCAGGAAATCCACCCTTCTGTGGAAATCTTTTTCCAAAAATCCAAACCCGCATAAAATTTCCCTGGAAAAGTCATCTCTGAACGCCTCTGTATGCAAAATTCAGTTAGCATGGATTAAAAAATAATAAGGCCCCAGGTGCTGATAGTATGATTAATGAGTTTCTTAAATATGGTGGCTCTGAGGTTAGGAATAAGCTACTGAAGATTATGAACATGATTTTCGAAAAAGGGGAAGTACCCAATGATTTTAAGAAAACCTTAGTTAAACCACTGTATAAGAAAGAGTGAGTGTGTTGTAATTATCGAGGCATTAGTCTCATCTCTGTAGGTAGCAAATTACTGAGTAATATGATACTTTTTAGACTGAGAGATGCTGTAGACAAATTTTTAAGGAAAGAACAATGCGGTTTCAGAAAAGGTAGAGGATGTGTCGACCAGGTTTTCACTCTTAGGTTAAATTGAGAAGTCCCTTCGTTGTCAAACACCTTTGGTCCTCAGTTTTATCGATTATGAGCAAGCTTTCGATTCTGTTGATAGAAGAGCGTTAACAAAGGTCTTATCGTTATATGGTATACTAGAAAAATACATTAAAGTGATTTGTGCTATGTACGAGAATAATACTGCTGCGGTTAAGGTAGGAAATGAGGTTAGCAAATGGTTTTGTATTAAATCAGGAGTTAAGCAGGTTTGCGTTCTATCCCCCTTTATATGGATCATTTTGATGGACTTCGTCTTAAGGAGCACATGAAAGGCAATTGGAGACCATGGAATCAAATGGGGAGGGAAAACGCTCCTGGAATTAGATTATGCTGATGATTTTAGCATCCTAGATGAAAGTGTGAACAAACTGAATGAACTTCTAGAGGTTTGACAAGTTCAGGGTGCTAGAATAGGTTTGAAAATTAATGTTAAGAAGACTAAGTCACTAAGGCTAGGAATAAGTGAAGATGAAAAGGTGATGTTGGGTACCGAAAATATTGATCAGGTGGGCAGCTTCACTTACCTTGATAGTATTATTAGTAAAGATGGTGGGAGCAGTGAAGATGTTAAAAGTAGAATAGCTAAGGCTCAGGGTATTTTTTCACAGTTAAAACAAGTTTGGAAGAATAGAAAGATAAATCTGAAAACCAAGATTAGAATATTGGAAGCTAAAGTGATGACAGTGGTCAAATATGGCTCTGAAGCAGGGGCACTCCGAAAAGTAGATGAAAATTTACTAGATGTTTTCCAGAGAAATTGCCTACGGATTGTTCTGGGTACCCGACTGACTGACCGTATTTCAAACAGTAGGTTGTACGAAAAATGTGGTTCAATTCTGCTTTCTAGGGCTATAATGAAAGAAAGGTTGAGATGGCTAGGCCACGTTCTACGGATGAAGGATGAGAGATTACCGAATATTGTCCTTTTTGGCCAACTGTCTGGGGCTACACGGAAAGCAGGTCGTCCTTGTCTGGGTTGGGATGATGTAATAAATAAAGATTTAAATGAGATGGGAACTTCCTGGGAGGGTGTAAAGAGGGAGGCTTTAAATAGATTAGGTTGGAGGAGGAGCGTGCGTTGCTGTGTTGGCCTCAGGCGGCTTTGTGCTGCAGTGAGATTATTATTATTATTATTAGTAGTAGTAGTAGTAGTAGTAGTAGTAAAGTTAAAGTGATAAAAATAAAGGGGGATGGGGGGACTCCTTGAAATCCCCCCAATTTAAAATTTATCCCTGGAACGTTCACCTCCAGCAACTTCTTCTCCCAACGGAAAATTATCTCCAAAGAAACCAAACCCACGTCCAAAATTGCCCGGGGAAAATTCCCGCATACTTGGCAATATCAAATACTAAATGTAAATAATGGACAAATTTCTAACTTAAAGACCAGCCCCAGGGGCTGTTGGGTGTCATGTTAATCTCCAAAGGCATAGTTCTTGGACTTTTCAACTATTTTGAAAAAAAGGACATCTCAAAATTTGTATTGGACGATTTGGGGGGAAAGGGGCGTGGGAGGAATGCTAGTCACCCTCCGATCTTTTGGCTACTTAAATAAGGAATTAGAATTTTTAATTTCCGTTCGAATGAGCCCTCTCTCGATATTCTAGAGCTAAGGGTTCGATACGGTCACTCCTAAAAAAACCGAAAAAAAACAGCAAATTATTACGCATCCAATATTTTTCTTCTGGCGAAAATTGTATATATTCTACATTTTCGCGGATAGAAGCTTAAAGCCTCTATAGTAGTTTTTTTCTGACATGATCAATCTGACGGTGGTATTATAATTAAGATTCTTTGAATTTAGGGGCTGTTTCCCCCCTTTTCAAGAATCAGGCAAATTTCTCTGGTTTTTAGCCTTTAATGGGCAACACTAAACTTGATGAATCTTGTTTCTTTTCTGTTTCTGTTTTGAATCTGTTTGTTTGTTTTCATCTGCTTCTACTTTTCTTTTTTTCTTTTACTTCTCTTTATTGCCTTTTTTATTTTTTTATTTTTCCCCTGCTTTCCCGCCAATAGCCTTGAATATGATGTCGAACATGCTGGTATTATTTGCCGTTGTTTGTTGACTTAAATTAATATTAAATAAAAAAAACAAGTTTTTTTTAGCTGAAAGTAAGGAGCGACATTAAAAGTTAAAACGAATAGAAATTACTTGGTATATGAAAGGGGCTGCCTCCTCATCAACGTTTGCACGGAGCGCTCTTTACGCTAAAGTTTGACTCTTTTTCTCAACTCTGCTTTTTAAAACAGTAAAACACTTTAGCGTAAAGAGCGGGGCGTTGATGAGAAAGCAGCCCCTTTCATATACGAAGTAATTTCTGTTCGTTTGAAGTTTTAATGTCGCTCCTTACTTTCAGCTAAAAAAAACTTGTTTTTTTTATTTAATTTCTGAACGTTTTTGAATCAATGCATGTTTTGATTTTGGCTCTCCGTAGAGGAATAATTAACACGAAATTTGCAAGTTTATTTTTTTTTGTCTAAATAGCTTTCTCATAGTTTTGATGGAATGATTTTGAGAAAAAAAGGAAAGGGGGAGGAAGCCTACCTAGTTGCCCTTCGATTTTTTGGTTACTTAAAAATGCAACTAGAACTTTATTTTTTTCGAATGTTTTTATTAGTAAAAGATAAACGTAACTTATAAATTAGCTTACGTAACGAACTTTTGTAATCTCATGTTTTTATTACATACATGAGGGGTTCATCCCTCGTCAGTACCTCGCTCTTTACACTAAAGATAAAATTTTGCCCCAATTCATAAGAATGACCCCTGAATCACAAAAGCAGTAGAATAAATAGTTGAAATCACTAAAAAATACTTTAGCGTAAAGAGGGTGGTATTAGGAGGAGGTGAGCCCCTCATATGCGTAATAATTTTCTGTTCGTTTTAAGTTTTAATGCTGCTCCTTACTCACAGTTTTTCATATTTATTAAAGTTAAAAAAACTTTTCATATTTATTTTTTTCATTGTTTAACTTTTTAAATAATGCTAGAAAATCCTGCGCTCCCTTCATGGAAATTTTTCTTCCCCATGACAAATTCCTCGATGTAAAGTTCCCCCAACATATCCCCCTCTTGTCAAACGCCCTCTCCCAACCAAAAAAAACCCCTGAAAAACGTCTGTACACTTCCCAATAACCATTACTATATGTAAGCACTGGTCAAAGTTTGTAAACTTGTAGCCCCCTGAAAACGTCTGTACACTTCCCAATAACCATTACTATATGTAAGCACTGGTCAAAGTTTGTAACTTGTAGCCCCTCCCACGGGGACTGTGGGGGAGTGAGTCGTCCCTAAAGACATAGTCATAAGTTTTTTCGACTACGCTGAATAAAATGGCTATCTCAGCATTTTAATACGTTGACTTTGGAAAATACTTAGTCTGGGAGGGGGCTTTTGTGCCCTCCAATTTTTTGGTCACTTAGAAAGAGGACTAGAACTGTTCATTTCCGTTAGAATGAGCCCTCTTGCAACATTCTAGGACCACTGGGTCAATACGATCACCCCTGGGAAAAAAAAACAAACGAACAAATAAACACGCATCCGTGATTTGTCTTCTGGAAAAAAAAAAAAATTCCACATTTTTGTAGATAGGATCTTGGAACTTATATAATAGGATTCTCTGATACGCTGAATCTGATGGTGTGATTTTCGTTAAGATTCTAGGACTTTTAGGGGGTGTTTCCTCCTATTTTCTAAAATAAGGTAAATTTTCTCATGCTCGTAACTTTTGATGGGTAAGACTAAACTTGATGAAGCTTATATATTTAAAATCAGCATTAAAATGCAATTCTTTTGATGTAGCTATTGGTATCAAAATTCTATTTTTTAGAGTTTTGGTTACTATTATGCCGGGTCGCTCCTTACTACAGTTTGTTACCACGAACTGTTTGATAGGCAAGGCTAAAGTGTTTTTTCTGATTCCCCCTTACTACCCAAAGCAATTCCTAAGGTATACCCTTTTGACAATCTTGGTAAACTTGGTGTATTTTGGTTTAGGTGAAAACTCCCCCCCCCATCATTCTCTGGAAGTTCAAACTAAATGCCCTTGGCCTTTTTGGACACCATGGGTCAAACATACCCCTATTTAAAATAGTAAATATTTTACGTAAACAACGGGCGAATTATAGCACTTGCCCTAGCGGCTGTTGGGTCGGGGATGACATCCCCAAAGGCACGGCTAAAAGATTTTTCAGTTATTTTAAACAAATGAGATATCTAAAAATTTTAGTGAATATCTTCGGAGGAAAAAGGGCTGGAGAGGGTGACTGATTCCCCCCCCCCCAATCACTTTTCACTATTAAACTGAGCGAAGTTCTGATTTCCAATCAAATGGACTCTTTCTAAAGTTTCTATGAAAAATCCTTCGATAAGTAGTGTTTTGGTGAAGAAATTCTATAAGAACTAATCAAATAAAAGATAAAGAGAGTCCACTTCTCTCTTTACTTAAATAGTGCTATTGCACTGCCTATGATGGTGTTAATGTGTTTACATTGATAAGTTTTTATGAGTATCTACGCTCAACACATTTTGTGAAGGACCATAAGACTTAGGTTGTCTTAATTTATATTTTATTTCAAAACTTATGTTTTAGAGGGTCTGTTAATTTTTACTGTCTACTCTTCTTCGAAATACTTTGTCTTTGGTGAATATTATTTTACTGCATTAAAAAAAATTAGATTAACTCTAGTGGTCAAAGTATTGTGAACGAAGTCATGAAAGACCCTTCATTATGAATGAAGTCAATGCAGATTCTTGCTATGGCTTAAATATGGCTCTCTAGCCATATGCAAGTATAGAAAACTTCTGGACTGGGAAGATATTTTCCTGCAGGATCTTAGCTCTTTTAAGAAATTAAATAGACTTTCATTAACTTAAACGGTCCTTATATAAACAAGAAAATACAATATAAAGCTTAAAAAAATTAATACCGTGAAAAAATTTTAATTGAAGAAATTTAAAGCAAAATCTTAAGCAGTGATCATGTTAATCCAGTCAACAAAATAGGAAACTTGAGTGTATACACCTGGGTATCCAGCATAAGCACAGCCGTAGCCCCAAGAAACAACACCAATATGAGCACCATCGGCACCGAAAAGTGGTCCGCCAGAATCACCTACAAATAAAAAGTATATTATTATTTTTCTTATCGGCTCTGGGAGACACAATTGCTACAAATAAAAGAAGAACAGCTTATATTTCCCATTTTTATGATCTACCTTGTAAGCAAAGTCATACCTTCGCAATACCTTTTTACAAATATTTATACACTTGGATATATTCCAGTTTAGTAAGCTTCATATTTATTTACTACTAATTTAAAAGCGAGGTGAAATAGTTTATTCTTTGAAATATCTCCATGTTCAAAAGTTTGAACAAAAATTTTATTTGTTTGAACATATGTACAAAAATTTCATTTCAAAAGTTGCTAGAAGTGCCTGCCCCCTCCCGATTTTAAATTCTACATATTTGAGCCTAGCTCTTACTGAATCTGATTGAAAGTGTTCTTAAATTTATTTAGCTTGTCTTAGACAAAATATTTTTTCTTGGAAGGCTAGAAACTTAAAATAATTGAAAAAATAGCTAATTGATGTCAAAATTCTTTTCTGTGAGGTTTCATTATTTCTCAGTGAAGCAGATGAAATTTAAGTAAAACGTAACTCCAATCTCTGCAAAAATTTGATCCATTTATATTAAAAACGCATGCATATTTGGTGTTTATTTATGCTTTAGTATGAAAATTGTGTTGCAGTAAAAAGGTTGGACATTGTGGGGCCAAAAAAACGTGAAAAAGTTAAGTTAGATGTAATGAGCATTAAAGGAAGATATCTACAAAAGTCTTTGAATACAAAACTGCGGTCGTAATTGACTTGCATGTCCTAGATACAAGATTTGGCTTTAATTAGCTGTATATAAGAGTCAAAAATAGAGAGAGAGAAAAAAGGAAAGGTACAGAGACATATAGAAAGAGAGACAGAAAGAGAGAGAGAGAAAGAGAGAGAGAGAGAGAGAAGGAGAGAGAGAGAGAGAGAGGTCAAACAGAAACAAATCCAACATTTTTATAGTACCCAACTACAAATTAAATTATCAACGAAGG
Source organism: Artemia franciscana (assembly GCF_032884065.1). Taxonomy (NCBI): domain Eukaryota; kingdom Metazoa; phylum Arthropoda; class Branchiopoda; order Anostraca; family Artemiidae; genus Artemia; species Artemia franciscana. Next base: position 16,923,330 of record NC_088876.1, read on the forward strand.
TAGGTTTTAACAGATTTAACTATGTCAAAAATCTAAAACATTTCTCGAACTCATTTTAATGAGTTCGAGAAATGTTTTTAATGCCCATATTATTTAAGCTGCCCAAGACACTTAAAGCTTAATTGTTGCCTTTAGCTGTAGTCTTATATAAAAATAAGTTTTATGAAAGTATTGACATTAAATTCACTACGAGTAATCTTGCCCTATCTCAGACACTAAAGAAATTAGTTCTTGAAAAACGGTTAGATGAGCTTATGAAATCTCACTCACCTTGACAAGAGTCAACACCTCCTTCTGGTACACCAGCACAGATCATATGATCAGCAACATCAGATTCACCATAAGCAGCTCTGCAATATTCATCAGTTACAATGGGCACATTGACTGCGTGAAGAACTTGTGGAAGGCTTCCGCTACCGGAACTGAGAGTTCCCCATCCAGTAACAGTGGATGGAGTTTGGTCTTCGTACTCTTGCATTTGAGCAGGAAGTGGAAGTCCCTGGACCATATCGTTCATGGAAAGAGGGGTTGCAAATTCCAAAAGACAAATGTCGTTGTAGATAGTCCATGCATTGTAGTCTGGATGCATAATAATTTTGTTTACTTCAACTTGCTGCTCATCTCCATCATCAACGGAGCGATCGTGTTCACCAGCAACAACAACAAAATCTCCAGGGCTTGATCTATACATAGAATAAAACGCTGTCCATTTATCATAATTCAAAAATTGATCAGTTACTAGAAGTAAATTACAGCAGGAGATAAATGGCTCGATTGTGATTTTCTATACTCCCAATAATAAATGATCAGATAATAATGTGAAACATGTTTTGGGTCTTCAAGACCTTAAAAACAATGAGCACAAATAAAACATTGTGCATGTTGAAAACCAAAACCATGTAAGTACCAAATTGAACAGCCAGAAAATAAGTTTGGAAAGTCAAACAAAACAAGTCACTCAAGTTTAGAATTTAATTTTCAATAGCCTCAAATAATTAGATAAAAAACACCTTGGTGCTGTAATAAAAAATATATGAAGGTTTGTGGTAAAGCAAAAATCAAAGTATGATTGTGATTAATCAAATTTTCGTAAAATTTTTCAGTCCAACCTAGCAAAAACTAATTAACCCAAATACATTGCAATGTCTATAACTTGTAATATATTTATTTTAAGCGTTTCTATTTTATCCTAGCTTTATTTATTAAGCAAGTTTATAATAGGCTAAAGCCTATTTTTGCAAACATTTTATAAAAGTCATGTTAAAACAATTTTACGGATTTTATCACGTTTAGAGCTCTATTAGAAAATTTGAAGTTTCATATATGCAAAAGCAGACTTATCACCTGAATTTGAATATTTGCTCATAGAATTTACGATAACAGTTTCTCATTGCTGTTTTTATTTGAGAAGCTTTTCAAATAGTTCGTGGTAACGAACTGTAAATAAAGAGCGATCCGGCTCAATAGTAACCGAAATTCTGAGTAACAGAATTTTGATAATATTTTGAAATATAAAAGTTTCGTTAAGTTTAGTCTTACCCGTCAAAAGCCTGAGAAAGTTTGTCTGATTTTCGAAAGAAGGAGAAAAAAAAACCTAAAAGTCATACAATTTGATTGAAAATCATACCATCAGATTCGACACATCAAAAAACCCTACTGTAGAGGTTTCAAGCTCCTATCACCAAAAATGTGGAATTTTTAATTTTTTTTTGCTTTTTGTTTTTTTCAGGGGTCTTCGTATCAACCAAGTGGGCCTAGAAATTCGGGAGAGGGCTCAATCTAGCAGAAATGGAAAGTTCTAGTGCCCTTTTTAAGTGACCAAAAATATTAGGGCGCAACTAGGGCCCATCCAACTCCAGTTTTTTCTTAAATTGTTCAATCAGAATTTAGAGATATCTATTTTGTTCAGCATAGTTGAGAGGCTGGATAACTATATCTTTGGAGATAACATAATCCCCCAAAGCCCTTGCGGAAAGGTTTTTAAGTTATAAAATGTGTCCATTGTCTACTTATAGTATTTGACATTTTCTACTTAAGTATGCATTAATTTTCCGGTTGGGGAAGGGGAGGACAAATTACCTGCTTTCGAGATTTTGCATGGGAGAATTTTCCATAGAGAGGGAAGTTTCCAGGGGATGAACTTTTCAGGGGAAATTTTCAACTGGGGGAATTTGCCAAAATTCCTATTTGAAATCTCTTTATATCTTTTGCTTTCTCTTTACCGATTCAATTTTACGCTTGGAAATGTTAAGGGCAATTGTCCAGGGTAAATTTTCGCCAGGATTGAATTTTTCCAGAGAATATTTTCGTGGGGAGGGGAGTTTTCCGTGGAGGTGGAGCCAGATATAATGCATTTATTTAAAAAAGATCAGAAATGAAATTAAAAAAGTTTTTCAGCTGAAAGTAAGGAGCGACATTAAAACTTAAAACAACCAGACAGTATTACGTATATTAGGGGGTCTGCCCCCTCCTCAAAAGCCAGCACCTTACGCTACATTTAAAATTTTGTCCGACACTTCTTTAAAAACGACTGGCCGTTTAATTAGAACAATAAGTAACTTTTCTTTAAATGCCAAAAATATTTGGCGTGAAGAGTGAGGTGTTGAGGAGGGGGAAATCCCCCTCTCATATACGTAATAATTTTTGTTTATTTTAATGTCACTCCTTAATGTTCGTTTTAAAAGTTTTAATGTTGCTCCTTACTTTTAGCTGTAATAGCTTGTTTTTTTTCAACAGTAGATGAAAGACAGTTGACAAAAACAAATACTTTGCTTAATACTTAAGCACGCACGGTGCACTGCAAATGTGCCAAAATATTCATAATTAAAAACCTTGCAATGCTTTGTCATTTAGCTTAAAACTAAAATAACTACAGTCTGAACTCAGAGTTCAAGGGGGAAATCTAGATTAAATTTATTGAATTTGAAATCCGTTATGTTCTTAAATTAATTCAGTGACTGGAGTAAATTAAGTGATCATTTAAAGACTTTTTATACAGATTAAGTGTACCTGGTGAGAGTTAAATGGTCTTTTGATCTAGTTTTAGAGCATTTGTTTATATCTTGAACAATTAGCTAAATTGGATTCAATTTTGGTGTGCCAAGCCACTTTTATTATCATCTCTCCAGTGGAAGTACCGGTAATTCCGATAAGTATACAGGAGAACTTTGACCTTGATATGTTTAGGGGCTGAAACGGTGTGATTGATGCCATGTTGTTGCTACAAATGTCAGTCTTCTAATCACACAATATCCAACTGTGACAGGTCTGTGCATTGTTCTTGGTGTGCCGGGCAGCACGAATCCTCCAGCTCTTCCCCCTGTCAAGCGGCAAATCAGAAATGCGCAAACTGCAGTGGTCCCCATGTGTTCTTTAGTCTCAAATATCGTATCCTTCGTGAAGTCCTGTCTAAGAAGAATAACATCCCTAAATGCCTGAGTCAAAAGACTTAAGTTCATGCTCCTTTAATATTAATGGGACTAAAGATAAAGTCCACATAATTAAGCAGAAAAAGTCTGACTACGACATTTTATTTCTTCAAGAGCATCTTCTCCCTGCTGTCAGTGTCAATTCGTTGCGAAGAAGCAGTGTGCATTCTCTGTACACTACAAACGCCGGTGCACCAGAGGGAGACCCTCTGCTGGTCTAGTTCGCATCATAAAACAAATTTTGTCGGAAATTTTGCCTCCCCTCTATAAATCTAATGACAATTTTATTGCAATAAAAACTGGAGATTATGTGCTCATCAATGTTTACCTGTCATGTGACCGAAAATGCATTGCTTCCCTCACTCGATTTTCCAGCGCGTGCTCCTCTGAGAAGAGAATTGTCACAGACATAGAAAAGCACGGCTACAAATGACTTTTTATCGGTGATTTAAACTGTAATGTGCTTAACCAGTCCTCGAGTACTGAGTAAGTCTTATATTCCCTCCTAAATAATTAAAAATCTTGGAAAAAGACCTTAATTACAGTTACATTCATAGTAGTGGGGCTTTATTTAATATTTATCATTGTATTTGCTCTACTGCTAATTCTTGTTCTACAGTGCTCATACATGAAGATGAACATGATTATGATTTATTTGATTCCAGACATGACATGATTTGAATCCATTGACATGATTTGATTCCAGAGTTTTTTGGAGATCCATATAAACCCTCACATTCTTTCTTCGCGTAGGTGTCCACACGTAAGTTGAATTTCCTGTTTGCCTTTGCACAATATCGAATTAAGTTAAATTCCCCCAAGACAATTACAATAAACCTCAAGTAGTCCTCTAGACCGAAACATGTCTTAACAAATGTTTGCAGGCAAACGTTGTGAAAATGTACAAGTGAAGTATCATAAAATGAAGTAAAAAACTTCCGTATGATAATAATTTTAATTTATGTTCATAAATATATCTTTCAATACACATTTCCTTTTTTTATATTTAGCGTCTTATATTTTTTTTTGCAAGGAATACTAGTTGTGGGCATTTTTTCACTTATGTTTAACTTCTTGTATTTGGAGCAGGAAATATTATGTGACTTTTCTTCAGTTAATTCAGACTTATTTCAAAGGAACTAATTAATGCACACACATTTGAATACCTTTACTAAATATATCTAAATTTCTGTTAAAATGACATGCTTTGTAGCTTGCTTAAATTCTATTAAGGCTACTTACCCATCACAGCAGTGAGCAGCAGTGATACCCCATTTTTCATTGAGGACAGAGCCACCACAAAAATGGGAGAGTCCACCAAAATAATTGTCAGCAAGAGAAAGCTGGAAAGGAACTTCACCCTTCACAGTTTCTGCACCCCCAACGATATATGGAATCATTCTGACATTACCCTTGAGCATAAGGTTTAACGGCAGACGGGGCAGAACCATCTGCGGTGCTGGAAAAAAAAATTCTTGTGAGTCTAATGTCTGAAAAAAAAATCCTACATGCATAACGTCTATTGCTTAAGTTAGATCGAAAAACATGTCTATAATATGAATCTGCTAACCACGGTTGAAGTAATAGATACAACTTAGTGAAGAAAGAACTACGGCCCACGGAAACCAAAAATTTCAAAAAGGTTATCTCTAAGAAAGTCTTAAGGGAGAATCTGCAGTAAATGTCGTGGTCTATTTGAAAGATAATACGAATAACTACGTGCTTTTCGTAAATTCTTCGTAATGGCACTATATTAAAATGCCATCTAGCATTAAAATGAACACGTGTTGATGCCATTTTCAGAGTGGAGCAGCAAATGTAAAAATAAAAACCATTTTGATTGCAGCTTTTGAAAGCCCTTAACTAAAGGATTAAAGTCTCCCATTATAGTTTGCCTATCTTATTGCTAACTCTGGTTACAAAAATTATTTATTCAATATTTCGAAAAGAGCCCAAAATCCCTTAAACAAGAGGCGACCTTAAATAAAAATAAAAAGTTCAAAGTTGAAGTCGCTATCGTCGTAAGCCTGTTGACGGGATACTTAATGTTCCTTTTTTTTCTAGAACAGCTTGCTGTTTGATATACTGTAAATGAAACGGGAACCCAAAACCATCGGTAGACGTCGTAAGCCCGTTGACGGGATACTTAATGTTCCTGTTTTTTTTCTAGAACAGCTTGCTGTTTGATATACTGTAAATGAAACGGGAACCCAAAACCATCGGTAGACAATTCCTCTGGAAACCATCTAACAAGTCCTCGTCTGTCTCCTGAAGTGCCCATGTTTCAGAACTATATTTGATCGCAACCATCACTGTAGCCTCTAGTATTCTAGCCGTCGCTTGTAGATTTCTCTTCCTAGTTTAAGCGACTTAGTTTTTTAAGGTTTAATTTTCGAAGCCTATTTTTCCGTCTTAAAACCCTGAAAACCCCCTAAATATTCCGTTTTTATCAGAACCTTTCAAGGGGGCAACTGGAACAGCTGCCCTGGGTGACGTTGCTGGGGAAGTAGTGGTGTTGCTGAGGTTTAGAGGAAAACCCTGCTTAACACCTGATTTTACCAAATCAGATACTAACCTCATTTCTTACCTTAACCACATCAATATTGTTCTCGTACATAACGCTGATCACTTAAATGTATTTCTTTGGTATACCATATGATGCTATCATCGACTACTTTGTTAAAGCTCAGCTATCAGATAGATAAAACTCCTGTTCATAATCTAGAAAACTAAGCATTAAAGGGCTCTACTGATTCAATTACTTCTCAATTCAATTATTAATCTAAAAGCGAAAATTGGTCGACGCACACTCTTCTCTTCTTAAATGCACACTGTTCTTTTCTTAAACTTTATTTTTGAAGTTCTATTTATAAAATGTGTCCTCTCTACTTGTCTGAAAAACCTGTCTCCTACTGTATTTCTTCGTTATATAGGCTTAAATATACTACATGTGCTGATGATGTCCTTTTAGTTACTTCTTCTTTACGAGGGTTGGCTAAATATTTCCAAAATTTATCGTCTCTACTTAGTGATATTGGCCTACTTAGTGATATTATAGCTCTAAGAAGTGGAATAGAAATACACTTTTCGAACAGCTTATTGTTTGATACGCTGTCAATCAAAAGGGAACCCGAAATATGGAAAAGTATATTGATACTTTCATTTATACTTTTCTTTCATTTGTTTTAGTACTCTGTAGTGTTATTTTCAACGTTCATTTGAGGTTTATAAATAAATATATAAATATAATGAAACCATAAAAATACCATGTCTATAGAACTTGGGCAAATAAACTGACTACTAATATATCCCTGTCTTTGTAGGACTTTCTAAAATAAGCGCTTTACTATAAACACAAAACATTGTAATATGGTTTTTAAAGTACAGAAATGAATCCACACGGCGTATTTTTCTGTATTAAAATAATGTATTTTTCTTTCTTGTTCGCGGACTTTTTTATGTCAGCAAAGCGTACGTATGAATGCTGCATAAGCTAAAAAGCAATGATTTTTGTTCGTTTCAAGACTAAACTTCCCCCTTTATTTTCACATTTTATTGCAAAAGAAGCTTTGTTTTTTTTTTTAATTTATTTTAATAGGATGTATTCGTCATCAATGTAAGAAATGATAGTATTCTATATGGAAAAAGATGTGAAACAATAAGCTAAATTTTTCTTCGATATAGCTGATTTTTAAATTTGAAGGTCTCTTTGTAATACTCCAAAACTTGTAATGGCTTAGAAATAAGATCGAGTTGCCCCAAAGTTCATTTATCAACCGAAATCGTGGCTGAACTGTCACCTTTCATAAAAATATATTTGAAGCATAATTTCCTCATGCTGTCAAGTCAACCAAAACTAATTTAGCTAGATTTATTGAGAGCAGACAGGCATGAGGTGAAATTTAGTTTTAAAGTAACATGCAAATGAAAATAGATGAAAGCACTGGGGTTGCAAATTAACGTGTCTGTGTGTTTACTTTAGAGTTTAACTACTACTCCAGCAAACTCTGAAGGGAATTGATGGACCTGAAATCCTACAGTCTGAGCCAAAACTAATCAGAGGGAGAAGAGTTATTTCTAAGGCCGTCCTTTAAGAGAATCAAATTTAAAAAGACAATTTTTTTTAACTGAAAGTAAGAAGCATCATTAAAGATCAGGATAAAAAAAAATATTCCGTATACGAAGGGGTTGCCCCTTTTCAATACCTTTCTCTTCATGCTAAAGTCTTTGGCTCTTAAAAAAGAACTTTCTATTCTAATTAAACAGTCGTTGTGTCTTAGGAATGGTTCTTAAAAAATTGGAAAGGACGGTCAAACTTTACCGTAAGGAGAAAGATATTGAAGAGGGGGCAACCCCTTTACATACAGAATAGCTTCTGTTGGTTTTGATTTTTAATGTTGCTCCATACTTTCAGTTGAAAAAACTTTTTTTTTTGTTTAATTTTCATATTTTTTATGATAATACCGTTAATTCCGGCTCTCCCTCTATGAAAAACTCCCTCCATTCTTGGAAACTTCTCCTTGAAAAGTTCCTACAACGGAAAATACGGAAATGTAAGATTCCTTGCAGACAATTCAGCCTGAAAAATCACCCATAACACACTTCCACTTGAAAAACAGACTTTAGGCTCCAATTGTTTTTCCGATTACTCTGAAAATTCCATCAATGGAAATTTTTTTCTTGAAAATCAAAACACGCTGAAAATTTCCCCTGTAACATCTTCAGATAAAAAATTGAGTTGGCAAAGAGAGATTAAGACAAATAAAAGAAAAATTGTATAGAAATTCTGTCCAATCCTCCCAGTGTAAAATTTCCCCTAAACAGTTTACCCTTGGAAAAATTATTTCACTTCACTAGAAGACAGAGAAGAAGCTTACCTGCCGCAGCCACGGCAACGCAAAAAGCAAGAACGATGGCCTTCATTTTGTTGACTGAATTTTCAAACGGTTCTTACAGTTTATATAGTCAAAATTAATTTTGATAAGCTTTGTGTTTTTGTCTTTTTCATCTGTTGACACAAGGATTTTCTACGCTCTTTGTCTGACATGTGAAGACAGTGCATGTTTTAAAAGAAGACTTTATCGTCCTTACTCATGTTTATATAAGAAGAAACGCATAACAACCATTGGAAAAAGAATAAGCATGAATTCATCGAAAGATAGGTGGAGCATGGTTTCTCAAACTGGGGGTCACGCTTGGTCGGAATAACTGAAATCTTGGTTTATGAACAAACTATATATATACAAATGTAAAATAAAAACTTTAAAAATGAGTAAGTATGTATCAGCCAATCGGTAACGAAATAGCTGAATTCCACTGATAAAATGAATCAAAATATTGAAAATAATAGAAGAGATAGAATTCCAAGAGAAGAGAAAGAGAAAAAGAGGCAGAAAAAAAGTGAGAGAGAGGGGAGGGGATATATCAGATAGAAATGAAAGAATATTAACAAAGCCTAAACGAACAGGAATTAAATCAATACTCCGATCAAAATTGCAGATATTACTATATCTTAATATAGTAAAAAAAAAAAAAAAAGGTAAAGGGATACGGCATTAGACTTTACAGTCCCTACCGGCGGTGCTGATCTCCGTTTCTTGGCCCTTCAGCCAGGAAGTGCAATGGGGGGTTGGGGGCCAGCCATCCTGTGCTTTCACACACCCTTCCTGTTTACCTTCCCCAGATTTCTCCAGGTACCCATTTAGAGCTGGGTCGACTCTGGCTAAGCTTACAGAGTCACGCCACTGACCCCCGTCCCAACTGAAGAATTGGGTACACTGGGATTCGAACCCGCGTCCTCTCAGACAAAGGATCCCGAATCCAGCGCACCAACCAACTCGGCCAGGACGGCTATAGTAACCTATACTATAATATACAAATTAACAAATAAATAAGATACAAATTAATGTAAATAGATTAGATAATAAATAGATTAGATATAAATTAATAAACGTAACCTATACTAAAAAGAACTTCTTGTGGTTAGTCAAAGGAAGGTAAAAAAAGAAAGAAAAAGTGAGATAACAAAAAATAACAATGAAGTTATCACTTTCTTAAACCCTCTTTCGTAAGACTAGAGTAGTATTAAAGTATTACTGGGGAAAAAAATATTTAGGACTTTGTGTCTTTTATTTTGTCATAATGTCAAAAATAATTGAAGCAGGAAAAATGACAATACTAATAAAATTTAAAGAAGGAAAATAAAGCCTTTTAGAATAAATAAACTTGTGATGCTCAATTTAGTTGTAGGATTTCAAAAAAAATGCATTATACGCGGCCAAGTTTTTGGAGCTAGAGAAAGAGCGATGAGGGCCTTTTAATCGTGACTTAGGTGTTCCAATAGACGCCCAAAAGAGTCCTTTGAATCTTATATTCAGATACATTATCAAAGACCATTTGAGAAACATGAGCCTACAGTATTTTAGTTTAGAAAACTCATATTGTCATTTAAAGCCACTCCCAGAATAATCTCGACTCCCTAAATTAAATGTCAGGACTCCAAGCTTGTAAGATTTTGGTGAAAGAGATTGGAGTGAACTCAGGCTGCAGTGCCCAACAATATATTTATCAAATATGTTCACGGTCTTCGGATTAAAAAAGTAAAACGCGCCCCCGTCCTTCTGAAGTTTATCTATGAAGCCTTTGTGTTAAAAGCAGTAAAGGGGACAAGGACTCCTGACTGATTTCCCTACGTGGAAGCCACTCTTCCATACATTCAGATGAAAATATGCTTCTCCGGACACATTTTGGATCTTGACGGTATGTTTAATTCACGTTCAGAGAATTTCTGGTCAGGTAGCCTACAAAAATTCAAAGAATTTCCTCTCATCTGAAGAAAATTGTTACCCAACTAAAAATCCGAATGTGTTGAATTGATTTTTCAAATGCGTGCGTCTTGGAATTGAGGATTTTTTCTTCTATAGAGGTTCCAAATTTTTCAAGATCGCGATTCTTGTAAGCAATATTTAATAGTAGGACAAGTAAATATATTTTTTTTTCAGTAGACAGGTTTCATCATCTGCTAATGACTCCTCGTCGTAACAAAAAGGGTAACACAGCTTCATTAACTCCTGCTCGTCCCTCTCCATACTCCCATGAATTTTAAATTTTCTTCCTGTTTCTTCACTCCCTCCTATGAGTTTTAATTTTCTTTTAAGTTAAATTTTATTTTGTTTTCAAGCCTAATTTTATCTTTCAAACATTAATGCCATCGTAGCAAGTAGGTCAACACAGCTACTCACATGCCTGCTTCACCCTTTGCAAACTCCCATGAATTTTTATTTCTTCTTTATTTTTCTTTTATCTCTTTTTCGAGCTTACGTCTTTTAAAAAGTAACAAAAACTGTTCATAGCAAAAAGGCCAACACAGCTGCGCAAAATTCTACTACACTATTATCAGCTCACATAATTAGAATTCTTTCGGGGGCAATTTTAGCTTTCAAATATTAATTTAATATACTCTAGCAGCAATTTCGAAACTTATGTGAATACTCCTGCTTCAATTTCTATGTATTATATTTACTTTATTGTTTTTCGAGTCCCTTTATCTTTCTTTTCGAGTCCAGTTTATCGATATTTTTGAGTCTAGTTTTATTTAAATAGTGATTAAAATTTATTACCTTAAATCGCAATAACAGCGAGATAAAGTGGACTGCATCCTTGTGTAGAACATCTCGGTGTTGAATTAATGAGGTGACACAATTAGTGGGTGTGATGGGTGTGGCGTCCCACTGGTACTTCCATTCCAAATCGACTGCATTTTTGAAAGAATTAACCGATTCACCAGTGACAGTCTCATTGGAAAGACTGTTCTAAGTTGAGACAGCACGTACTGAGAAAAAGTTCGTCCTCTTTCTGCGTCTAGTGTGCTCCTGTTGCAGCTTCATTGAGTGGCCCCGTGTCATAGTGGCAAGGGAGGGAGTAAAAATGGAGCTAGGCACGTTGTTTTGGTGCACTTCCTTGAAGAAAATGACAGCTCCTCTGTGCCGCCGGTAAACCAATGTGGGTATCTTCAGGTGACGCAGACGTTCAAGGAAGGGAAGCTGATGGTGTGGGGCACAAAGCTTAGTTGCTCTTCTCCGCACGCTCTCTAGGGCTGCCACATCTCCCTTATACTGAAGATTTGTAACGGGGCAGCCAAACTCCAAATGTGGTTTTACAAGAGCATTATATAATTTTCTTATTATTGTAGAAACAAGGTCAACAGAGGAGTAACTCAGAACGCCAAAACTAACAGCACTTATCTCCACATCCGAGCATTTATCATAGATGAGTCAAGCACTAAACTCGGTTTACCAACACTGAATTTAATAAACTCAATCAAGGCTCGTAAAAATAAAGATAACCCACCTGAATCAACATGCGTACCAAGTCTCAGCCATGTCCATCCAAAAACTAGCAAAGTAATCAGTAAATTCAATTAAAAACATTAAAAATACTTAGAATGGGCAACTGGAAACAATAATATAATGTCAATTTAATTGAGCCATCACAGACACCTCAACCACGGTAATAATTACTTTGGGGCAGAAGGACAACTTTCTCTCCTAGACCTCGGTTCCCTCCAGACCTCAGTTTGTCTCCCCAGATGAAATTTAGTTTCTTCCAAAATACTAAAAACTAAGTCAAAACTAAGATAAACCTACATAAATCAAGCTTTAACAGAAACAGATCATTTTTTTTAGTACATATTACCTTTATAATGGTGTAAAGTACCTTTATAGTACAATTATTGTGCTAAATAGTACCTTTACGGTACCAAATGGCTTTTTTTTTTAGTTTTTACTGTCATTTTCACTTGACTAAAGAAGATTGGCGATAGCCAGTTTTCGAGATAGCAAAACTTTGAGATAGCCATTTTTTAACTTAGCTTAAAAGTCAAAAAAATATGCCTTTGAGGATGAACCCTCCCCACAGCCCTCAGAGCAAGTGTTACAATTTATACCCTGGGTGTTTGGTAGGTTTTTATAAAAAAAGGTGGTCATATAAGCTTCGGAGTGGGCTCATTGGATTGGTAATCAAAAGGTCTAGGGCTCTTTTTTAGAGTTACAGGGATCGAAGGGCAAATATCCCTCCATACCTTATATTTTCCCGAAACACATCTGAAAAAATATTAAGATAGCCATTTGAGTAGAAATAGACCAAATAACATATAACCAGGCTTTTGGGGTTGAAACAAACCCCCAGAGCCTGGGAGCAAGGGTTGTAAGTTGTGCCCCAGGGGCATTTAAGGTTTTTATGGAAGAGGTGGTCTAATAAACCCTAGAGCAGGCTCATTTGGTTGAAATTTGGAAGTTTTAATTATCTTTAAGTGACAAAAATGATGGAGGGTAACTAACCCCCTTCTGACAACCTTTCTTTTCACCAAACGCATCTGATTGAAATTGTGAGATAATGATTTCGTTCAAAATAGTACAAAGAACATATAGCCAATGCTTCCCAGCATTCCCATACCCATCATTTCCCGAAATGCCCCCGATCAAGACGTGGATGTAGCAATTTTTTCATCGTAGCTGAAGGGTCCGGAAATTATGTCTATATGGAAGGTCCCCCTCCCCCAAAGCTCTCAGAGAGTTTTCATGTATACTTTGAAGGGGATTAATTGCATTGGAAATCAGAATTTCTAGGGTTCTTTTTAAGAATAAAAGGGATCAAATGGCAGCCAACCCCCCAAACGTCGCATTTTTCTGAAATGTAGTAAATAGATGTTATGACACAGTCATTTTATTCAAAATAGTCCAAAGATCATATAGCAAGGCTTTTGGAGCTGGTAAACCACTAGAACCTGAGGGCAATGGTTATAAGTTATACTTCGGAAACATTTAAGGTTTTTATGGAAGGGAATATTGTTTAACTTTAAAGGATGCTCATTTGGTTGAAAATTGGAAGTTATAGTCGTCCCCTCCCCCCGACAACCCCAGTTTTCACCGAACGCATCTCATTGAAATTGTGAATTTTCAAATGTTGATAAATTCATTTACTTAGACAGTGAAAAAACAGGTACAAAATTCCAGATATTTCGATCACATATACAGCGACCGTCATCAGTAGAGTTACTAAAATAATATAATTGAAACTAGCATATTTATACTCAAATATAAATATCTGCTCGTGTCATTCACAAAATAATGAACTTCCGGGTTATTCAGTAAATCATTTTCAGAGAAATTTCAATGACAAAGTTCATTCAAAGTCTTGATGTGAATTTTGTCATTGAACTTTCTCTGAAAATAATCTAGTGAAAAATCCAGAAGTTCATTCTTTTGTGAATGACCGAAAAGTTATTTATTTTTGTGTACAAATCAGCTAGTTTCAATTAGATTATTTTAATTAATTCTAATAATGATAGTCCAGAAAATATCTGGACTTTTGTACCTGTTTTTTCACTGTCTAAATAAACCAATTTATCCCCATTTGAAAATTTATTCGTTCGTCTTAAAACTGCGGTGTGGTCGAAAAAAATACCTAATATGAGGTATTATGTAAAGAATTGAAATTGTGAGATAACAATTTTGGTCAAAATAGTCTAGAGAACATATAACAATGCTTCTAAGGTTGACACAACCCTGCAGTACCTTAGGGATAGAGTCGTTAGTTATGCCCTTGGGGATATAAGGTTTTTATGGAATGAGTGTTCCTATAAACTTCAGATATACCTCATTTGATTTGAAATTGGAAGCTATAGTGCCCGTTTATAGAGTCAGAAGTGATTTAAGACTAACCAGACCCCCCCCCCACAAACAACCATCATTTCCCAAACACAATTTTGTTCGTCGTAGTTGAAGCGTCTAGAAATTATGTCTGTGAGGAAGGGATGCCCCCACCGGCAGCTCAGAGGGCAAAAATTTTAAGTTATGTCCTGAGGGTATTTAAGTGTCGTTTTTTTCAGAAAGAGTGGTCGTATATGCTTTGGAGGGGACTCATCATGTTGGTAATTGCAAGTTTATTTTTAAGAGACAAAGTGATCAGAGTGCAGCTACTCCCCACGCACGTTGTGTTTTTCCAAGATGCGTCCAATAGAAATTTTGAGAAAGTCTTCTTATTCAAAATAGTCTAAAGACCATGTAACAGGCATTGGGGTTGATACAAACCACCAGAGAATGGGGTGATGATTGTAGGCTATGCCCATGGGGAATGGTTGTTTAAACTTTAGAGTTGTCTCATTTGGTTGAAATTGGAAGTTATAGTTCTCTTTTAAGAATCAAAAGTGGTGGAAGTCAATTAACCCCCTCCCCAACTATCACTCTTTTCATAAAATGCATCTGATTCAAATTACACAATTTCAATTTTGTTTAAAATAGTCCAAAGATCATGCAGAAATGGTGTTGGGGTTGAAACAAACCACCAGAGCCCTGGGCAAGGGCTTTAAGCTATGCCCTGGGGGTGTCTAAGTTTTTTATGGAAAGGGCGGTCGTAAAAAATTCAGTTGGTATCATTTGATTTGAAGTTGGAAGTTACTCTACCCTTTTTAAAGAGACAAAGGGATTTGAGATCCCCCCAAGCCCACAATTTCCCCCAAAAAACATCCAAACAAAGTTTTGAGACATTAATTTTTTTAGTATTGTTGAAAGATTCAGTAATAATTCATTTGGGGAAGTCCAACCACCACCAACACCCCCCCCCCCTCCAAGGCCTCAGGGAAAGGGCTGTAAGTTATGCAATTTGTTCTTTGTTTACATATAGTATGTGCTGTTGAGAAAATGTATGCATGCTTTACTTCTACTTTCCTAAAATACGAAGGGAACTAAGATGAGTCTTTCGGGGAATGTTGACGGGAGTGTTGAACTAAATCGAAACATTTTATGAGTATATGAGTTGTCAAAAAGATTTAACTCAGGAAGAATTGAGTATATTAATTTGGAACTTTCAGAAAATGACAAGGGAGATGATTAATTGACTTAAAATTTGCATGCTCCTGCTACTACAACTATTGCCACTTCTACCACAACTACCATTACTGCTACCACTCCTATAACTAAAACTACTACTTCCTTAGCGAGCACTACAAAGGCAGAGAATATTGAAAAAATATCTGAGGAAACGTTGAGGGGAAAGTTGAACTAAATCAAAACATATTATTTGTTCACAGATTGCAGATACGGGCTTATCAACAATATTTTCGGAACGGCTTGTCGCATCAAGATGAAACTTAAGGGGCACCGTATGTGGGATGTTCAGTTCACCAAAAGGCAAAATATACCCGCTACTACTGCTATTAATGCTGCTGCTACTACTGTTACTACTAATAGTTATTGAGCATTACTGCTATTACTGTTCCTACTACTACCACACTACTGTGATGCTAGCATAATTAAGGCCTCACGCATGAAGGTGAAAATCTGACTGAATTTGGGGGAAGTTTAAACTAAATCAAAACACACTATGCGCATGTAGATTGTCAAAAGGGTGTACCTTAAGAACAGATTTGGGTATTAAGTTGGCATTTTCAATGAACACTTCAAGGGGGAGATCAATTGACAAAAAAGTAATATATGCAGTCACTACTAACGCTAATAATACAGCTACTTTTACTAATACTACTACAACTACTAAACTACTCCAACTAATACTTCAATTACAAGAACTTGTAAGGCTTAGAGTATTAAGGTGAAAAGGGCGTCTAAAGGATATCAAAAGTCCACATCAAGAATATTTTGAGAACATTTTACCATGAAAAGGTGAAACTTGGGGTCATCAGGAAATCGATGTTTAACACCAGGATGTTTAACTAAAGGCTATATGTATATGCTACTACCGCCAGTATTACTGCTGCTACTGCTGCTACTAATACAACAGTAGAACTGCAATTACTTCTACTACTACAGAAGCTATTGTAATGAAAGTACTATAAAGGCAAGTCTAAGAAGGTAGAATTTTGGAAAATATTGATGGCAAATTTGAACTAACATAAAAACACTATGTGCATTAAGATTGTCAAAATAGTCTGTCGTAAGAATTGATTTGTGTATTAAGTTAGAACTCTCTGAGAATGCTTAAAAGGAATGATCAATTGACCAAAAGATAATATGTGCGAACTATTGCTAATACTACTACCAGTGCAACATCTCTACTGGATGAATTTCGGGATTGGAATTAGTAGTCCTTCATATCCCCTACACATATCTTGGTGTACTATTGGAGTTTTTAGCCCCACACACATAGTCTCTATCTGTAAAAGTCAACATCTAGTCTTACCATTGAGATAAATGTTTCCGGAAACATGCATTTGGGTGCCAAACATATATTCGTAAGACAGCTCGACGTCGTGACAGTCTTATCTCGGTGTTATATTGGAGTGGTTCCGAGTGGTCCTGACCATCTGGAGAGCATCATTTAATATACCATGGGAATATATCCTAAACTGAGTTTTTTATCTTATGCTTAGTGGAGGGGACTGCTTTTCATACTGTTTTGTTTTATAAAAACACATTTACAATTCCTTTAGTTACCGAATTGAATATGTTCAATTCGTTAACACATTTACAGTAACATTTTCCGAATTGTGTGTGTTTGTATATCATGTATCATCTTTGGTTTGAAAAGCATCCCTACTACTTATTTTTAAACTTTTGAATGTAATCCACGAATGATTTTTGAACTCGAGCCTTCACATTACTAGTATCAGTAGAATATGCATTATGAATACGAAGAGCTCCTCATATCACAGACATTTTTTTTTAATATGAACTAGGAATGGATAGAAACTGTATCTTGATGAGCTTGGCAGTACCCAATACCCCTCTATGAGGGGGTCAATTTTTAATGGGGTAAATGTTTTTGGAACTTTGAATTTTTCACCTTTTCTTATGTCTTAAAATATCATCAAATATACTTCTAACAAAAGAAATTCACTTGTGATACTTTCGAAATACATAATGAAGATAATATATAAGTTAATCATGATTTTAACCTATTAAAAAAATTTTAACGTTTTTTTATTTTACTTAGTTTTTTAACTTAGAAATTTTTTCATCTTTTCTTTTTCGTGTTTTAAAATGATATTAAGTATGCTTATATGAAAAAAATTCACTTATGAAATTTTCGACATACAAAATAAAACGTGATTTTTTTTTAGTTAGACACATCGATCTTCTTTTTTGTTAGACACAGGGTACTCTGGGCCAATCATAAGGTGCCCTGGATAGTGAAATACCTTGGAGCATCACAAGGGGATGGCTTGCAAAACAAACAATTGGAGTTAAAGCAGAATTTTTATTTGGAAATTGTCTGAAAATGCTTAAGGAATGGCAATCAGTGCCAAAGAGTGCCAGGGGCTAGAGAAATGCATAAAAATGCTTGAGGAATAATATTAGTGGCCACAGGGTGTCACAGAGTACCACGGGACAAGAATAGTCATGGAACATGGACGGTAATGTATTTTTGTTATCTTATCCTAGTGGTTTCATCATTTGCTTCAATGGAGTATTCCCACAGAAAATTCAAAATAGATCTTACATTCGTAATAAAAAAAATACGAGTTGAATGGTCATCTTGCGTTATCACTTTAGAAAATAATCATTGAGAGGTTTCACGAACAATCACAGTGCATTTACAAAATAACCCATGTCTCTGTCTAAGTTGTGTCAGACAATTAATAACGATAGACTTCAAATTTCCTTATCCCTTTAATTACCATAGGAATGTGTCACATGTTACCAGACCCTCTTGAATTCCCGTGCTAGCTTGCCCCTTAATTTAGATCGATAGGATAACTTGAAAACTATCCCCTTACAGTCGTTCTGATGCGTGTTTACACCAAGTATCTCTATGCGTGTGTTCATATAATTACAATCTTTGAGGTTTGCGTAATGCGGTTCAGTTTCCAGGATATGATTCCCGTGAATAACAGACATCATAGACAAGGTTATTTGAATTTCCATGTGTAATCAATAACACCTGCGTAGGCTATGCATCATCATATTGTGGTAATTTTATTACGTAACTATTAACTCCGTGATTAACTCCGCCCCCTATCTCCGTGACTAATAAAAAATGTATGGAAAGATGTAAAGTGCATTCTGAGGGGTTCCAGGGTTTATTTTGATACTCTCTTAAATTTGTCTTCGCAGCAATTAAAACAGCAGTTATGATGTTTGAATCAGCTTCAAATGCCAATTCTTCTTCACCTTATAGTGATATTTTTCAAATGATTTTCTTAAGTTTCGTTGCCTTAGAGATTGACATTGTTTTTTACAAGGTTGAGGTGGAACATCCATGACAATACCTATGTGTAAGAAATTGGAGTCTTGCGTTTTTCCTGGAGCCAAGATAATGTGGGTGTTATGTCAACTCTCGAAACATACTTATTAGACCTTCCAAGAATTTGGAACAAAAAGTCCAACCCAAAATTTTTATCGGATGTCTGGGATGGTAACAGAGGCTGATGGTAACAGATGGTAGCAAAACGGGCACAGCATTTTTGATTTCTCTTTGGCCACTTTTGGCTTTCAAAAAGGGCACTAGAACTTTTAATTTAAAATCGAATGGGCCCTATTCGCAATTTTTTCACGGCTCCTTCAATATGAAGTGGTCAGGAAAGGAAAACAACACTGATCATGAGCTTTGCCGTTTTTTCTCTTTTATCTGTTCTGATTTTTTTGTAAGACAGGCTTTCATGTTAATAGTACAGTATTAAAAACAACTAAGAATGTTTTTATTGAATTAGTATATTTTTCGTCTATAACTGATTCATGGAACACAGTTAATAACATTTCGCAGTTAATAACATAACTGTAAAGCATAAATTTTCACAAAATAGAGACATTAAATATAAAATGTAATATAAAGTAAAAGCAAAGTTTTACTTTGAATTATTTTCAAGCCATTGGACATACTGAGATACTTCAGTATAAACGCCAGGATACCCAGGATATGCGCAGCCAGCACTCCAAGAGACAATTCCAACAAGCTTTTGGGAGCTTCCAATATACAACGGTCCTCCGGTATCACCCTACGAAAGTAAAGCAATATGTGATTATTTTTATGACAATCTTGATTGTAGATGACAAAATATTGATAGTTGTAACCAAGATTAAAAAAGCCAGTAAAATGAAAATAAGCTCTCATAGAAGAATATCTCAGCCCTACCCCTGGGGACCTACCTCAACAAAAAGGGAAAAAATAAACAAAATCAATTCATAAAAAAATCTTCAAGTGCACAAGAATGCGCTTTCTAAGGCTACACATGTGTGATGAGTCCCTGGCCCTAAATACAATATAAATGTTCTTTTCTTAACTTAATTCCCTCCTTATAGTTATTGCTCGCTATCAATTAGGAATCTTTTTCTATGGCTCTAAACTAAGCATAAATTTAAGCTCGTCATTTCGTTTGCCCTACAAATCTGTCAGAAAAAGCGACTAACTAAAAATAGGGTAAAATCTGACTATACAGTGACTCATCGAGACAGTCGAGACTTACAAGCCACGTGTTTGGCTACAGTTCAGTTCAACAAGAAAATGTACGGATTCTCGAACTAACGGAATTCAGACAATAGGCAAATTGTGACCATCAGTCAGGACCTTAAAGAAAAGCTACTCCCAGAGACAAGGCGTGTTATGTCTTCTTCTATTTTCGAAGTTCACTTCTGTTTTGTTTTTACAACCGTTTGATAGCACGTTTCTCACCTTTTTCAAACTGCCTTTAATATATAATTATCGCATAGCTTATAGGTTTTGAGAAATCGAAACAAGTTCAATACCATAATGGAAGTAATCTCTGTGTTATTGAGGTAAATTTTACGAAAGAAGATATTTTCGAGATACTAATCAAACCATTGACCCAACTCACAGAGTCAAAATAAGATTACCTTTGTTAATTTTCAAAAGTTTTCTCCCCCTCTCCAGCCCTGGCCACGAGGATCTGAAATTGCGTTAAAAGAGAGACGTTTAGTGAAGATCCTCAAGAGAGGTTTTTCCTTCACTAGATGAGTATTTGGTCGGATATAAGGGCATAGCCGTGATAGAAGTAATTTTTTTAAGATTTTTTACTTTGAAAGTAAAAGAGGAGTCACAGTACCGCTCTGATCATTCTTCCTGTCTTTAATGCTGCTGGCAGAGGACCAGAGCATTTCCGACCAGTGTTGTCAACAGCGGTACAATTGTACCATTTTGGTACATTTCACCTCCAAAGGTACATTCTCGTACAATCACCAATTTCCTGGAACAATTTACAAAATGTGGTACAATAAGATTTGACTGGACGTCAGAATATAGCGAGCAAAGGGAATTGTAGTTTTTATTGGTTTTCTCTTCTAGAATTTTAAGTTTTCTTTTACACTCTTATTTAAGTACCTGTTGTAGGCCTCTTGTGGTCAGAATATAGCGTGAAGCCGCACATCCATCCGTACGGTAAGTATAAAATAGGTGGAAGGGGTCAAAAAATCCGAAACTCGAAAGAAACATGGCATTGATGGTTTAGCGTGATGTGTTTATCTAATCAATGGAAGCCACTGAGGCTAGATAATTGATCAAGGTATCCATACAACAAAGCAAAATACATGGATTTCGGGCCAAGAGGCACTGGAGAAAAATATCCCCATATGAAAGAGCAATAGGCTTAGTCATACACAAATCCTCAAGGCTCAAATTGTGGGAGCCATGGGTCACCTAGAAAAATTTGTTAGAATGAGAATCTCAACTGTAAATATTTTTTTCAATCAGATTATACCATTCCCCAACATTATAAATATGAGTGTAATATTATGGTGCCTCAATGTTGTTGGGTTGCAATATCTAAAAACGAGAGTTTGTGTATGACTGGATAGGTTACAAAAAAGTTGATTGGAAAGCACAAAGACTTGACACAGGCACATTTTTTTTAATCCAAGTAGTTCCTATGACTCTAGATTTCATTTCTTGAAAATTAAGAAATTTCGTTCTAAAACTTATGAAGCCCCACTTTGTTATGTATGTTTGATGTTGGATTCTATCCTGTAAGTTCAATCAGTCATCACATAACTTTTTGATGGAGATTTTGTGGAAGGGGCCATACCATACACTTAACATAGCAGTAGAAATAGTACCTAGGCTAGGCAAACCATGATTTTTGCAGGAAAACTCTGTAGGCCTGTTACAGTCTATAAAATATATTGAAGGAACTATGCTTTCATGGTAATAAAAGAACATTCTTGCTCTTGATTTTTTCTTTTTTAGATAGCACCAATTGAATTCTATTTTGGGAGTATTTCAGTCAACCACAAACCCCTATTTGGATACTCTTTGGCATATTCTGGGTATATCTAGTGTTTGACATAGCCTATGCATAAGGCTGGATACCCTATACCAAATGCTGGGTAGCTATTGGTACCCTGACCTACCTCACTACAGATGAATTATGATTGGTTGATTTCTAAGCTTCACTCAAATGATCAATTTTTTATTGGGTGTCAGTATCCAGCATTTGGCATAGACGATAGATATACTCAGCATTGTTCTCAGTTACTGCAAACATTCTTTTAAAAATACAATAGAAACGTCGGGGATGTGACACAGAAAGTTTTGCCTGAATAGACAGAAAACGTACGAGGACTTTTTCCCACATTCATTTTCAGACTCCTTAATTTATCCGCAGTAGGACCGGACCGAGCTTCACAAGGTGAAAGAAATCAGTCAGGAATTAAGCCAAACCGGCTGATTTCTGTCAAACCTTAGTAAGAAAAATAAAGATACCACCTTGAGCCTACTCTGATTGTTGTGACTGATGCATATGGGTATTCAGGTCCAATTTTACAATATAACTAATTGCTTACACAAAAACTGAAACATAGCCTATGCATAAAGCTGGATATCCTATGCCAGACGCTGGATAGTAACCCTGACCTACCTCACTGCAGTTGAATTATGATTGGTTGGTTTCTGAGCTTAACTCAAATCATTAATCAAATATGGCTATTCAGGTCCAATTTTACAATATACCTAATTGCTTACACAAAAACCGAAACAATAAAGGTAATATAACCTTAATAACATCGGTCATGTTTCGAAGTGTCATTTCAATTGAAAATAGTTAAAGAATTTGTCTTGGGATGAATTTTTGTGATGTGGGGGGGGGGGGTCACTAACTCCCGAATTAGGGAAAGCCTATGTCAAATGCGGGATGTTAATAGAATTAATTTCAAGATATTACCGGTTCTTTATTCCAGAAGTTAGAGAATCTACTAGTGTTATTATAAGAACTTGCGTATGGGTTACGCGGATCATTTGAAAGTACAAGGTCTTACCTGACAAAAGCCTGACGAATCACCACCAGCACATATCATGGAATCTACAATTTCGCTGCTACTGTAAGCTTGTCGGCATGTTGCGTCACTCAATATTGGTAGCTGTGTCTACAAAGTAACACATTTTATGACTCTGCATATGTTAATATAGCAAAAATTACCATTGAGGATGGAGGGGCAGCTAAAAGTCATTACTATTATTACCTCATTTTACTATGTATTAACCTTAACCGCTATTATAAATAAAATTTTTGGTAATTTCTGTTGCTTGTTAGTTAGATTTGATTATTTGTTTCAATTTTT